>NC_137199.1:20109762-20312262 GCF_960531495.2 Zeus faber | reverse complement strand
AAAACGTCTCCGTCCAACACTTGCAACAAGCTGAGGCCACGAAGGGCTCCAGATATATTCGACTCCCTTTTCAACTCTTCTCAGAAAGGCAGAAGCTGTGTTCTATTGCATAACTGCATGAATCATTTTAAAGATTTACTGATTAACATATAGGCACAAAACATGACCAATTGAACAGATAAAAGATGGTGCCTGGCTTGGATATGTTAGGGCTGGACCCCAAGTCAGGGCCTTATCAATAAATGTCTTGATTGAATTACCACAGTTATGTTTAGCATCTAATGGGTGCCAAAATCAAAGACAATAATAGTAACACATTAATACATTTTTTATTTTTCATGTTTGCCTTTAATGCCAATAGCAATGAATGCGCTTTCTAAATTTTATCAATAAATATTGGCAGTATCAAATATAATAAGAATAAAGGTAACAATAATAATTTAAAAAGATTGACAGTGCATTTTGAGTGGATGAAAGCAGTTTAAATTGGCATAAATACAACACAACATAAATAAATAAATTAAAATAAAGATAGTATAAATAACATTTTTTTTTTTACAGTACATTGAACGAAGAAATAACACTTTGCAGGAAAATATAAAATGCTGTCTTTTGAAAAGAAAATCCAAATACTCCAGGTTGACCTCTCATTGATGTGTGGGGGTGGTAGTAACAACTGTAAATCCTGTTCCGTCTGAAATTCCTGGGGTGTCCTTTTTTTTGGGTTTTTTTTTTTTTTTTTTTTTTCCCTTCCATTTTTTTATTTATTTATTATTTTTTTTTTATAAATACAGCTGAGAAGCAGCGCCGAGTCCAGACATGTTCCTCCTTCATGCTCCCACCCGCTCGTCCTCCCCTCCATGTGCTCCTCATCGCGTATCCAGTCCATCCTCCTCCCACGGGCCGCCCAGTATTCCAGTTTCAGCCGGGCAGGCGGGGCAGGCTCGGTCCTAATGGGTCTTAAAAAGCCTTCTGACGGGGGGAGGAGTGGGGAGCCCCCCGCCGAGCCGCCCGGTTGCCGTCTGACCGTCCCGCCGCTCGTTTTCCCAGGCGGGCAAAGAGCGCCCCGGCGGTGAGGCGCGTCCCCCGCTGATCCCTCCTTCTACCTTCCTTCTTCCCCTCTGTTCTTCTTTGCAATTCACTTCTCCATTTCTATTTTGAGGTAGAACTTCCGCATTCCTGGCCTGGAAGAGAGGAAAAGGGCGGACGTCAGTGGTGTTGGTGCGTTCGTTTATTGTTTGTTTTTTTCTTTTCTTTTTTACACGTTGGCGTTTAAGCGCTGACAGCCATAGCGGGGGGCGCGTGCTTCCCCGGCTCTTACCCCGTTCCGTCTCTTCAGTGGGTGGGGCCGAACCCGAGTTTGACCTTTTCTTCGTTCTCCACGTCGTACGCCCCGCGCTTGTGGAACCTGCGTGCGTGCGAAAAAAATACGAGTCAAAAGTCGAGACGGCCCACCGCTCCCTCAGGAAGAGGCACGAAAAGCCGGCGCCCGCCTGTCGGCGTCGCCCCGTAGCGCCGCACTCACCTGAGCGCGAGCAGGAGGCCGATGATGGTGAGGCAGAGCGAGGAGAGCACCACCGCCACCACCGCCAGCGCCGTGGTCCTGCTGTAGCCCTCTTGGTTCTTCCCGCCCAGCGTCAGGATCAGGAACTCGCAGCGCTCGCCCGAGTAGTTCGTGTGGCACCTGAGAAGGCAAAAAAAAAAGGGGGGAGAGCGCTCGTGAGCTTTCGGAAAAAACGAATCGAGGTCGGGTCGATGACGGGAAGGCGGCGAGCCTCGCTGTACTCACACGCAGGACGGGGCCCGGAGGTCCCTCAGGTACCGGCAGCTGCCGTGGATGCAGTAGTTCTTGTACTTCCCCAGACACGGATTCTTCTTTCTCCCTTTGCCCTTTCCCTTCTTTTTCCCCTTCCCTCGCCTTTGCTTCCTTTCACTCTCGGCGTTGAGCAAAGCGGCTTCGTCCTTGGGCTTGCTCGACATGGCGACTGCGAAGAAAGACGGATGAACGGGTGGATTTGAGTTAAAAGACCAACAAATACCTTTCTTCTCATCATCATTATTATTATTATTATTATATACAGTATATTTGCATGAGTGAGTTGACGGGGAGGGAAGGCGTGTTGCATACCTTGCGGTACTTCAATCTCTGAGTCTCCGGACAGCTGATCCTCATTCTCGCCGTCGTAGTAGTAGTACTCCTCGCCCTCCTCCCCAAGACCATCATCGTCGTCATCATCCTCATATTCCTCGTCGTAGTCCGGCGTCGGCCTGCCCACCACACCTGGCTGCTCCGCCTCCATCCGCCTGTCGTTCCTTGTCCCCAGCAGGTTGATCACCGCCGTGTGCTGCTGTCTGTCTTCATACCGGTCCACGGCGGCGCCACTGGTCAGCCTCGACACCACTGGGGAGGGGGAGGGAAAAACAACATTAAAGGACGAGTTTCGGGGAAGTCTGTAATTTGAGTGAAGCAGCAGAGCTTGCCGGGCGTGTTGGAACACGTTGCTCTGCACATGGACTCCCTTTACTGGGGTAACTGGGATTTCCTTGGCTCGTAGACTTGGCAGAGCTCCAGACTCAGAAAGACTGAATTGGGACTTAAATGTAGTGAAGCTGAGAGGGGAAAAAAAAAAACCCCAAAAAAACCCCAAAAAACCTGACACATGCTTTCTCCGTCTGACGTGTGTGTGACATGGACGCGCGCGCACACACACACGCACGCACGCACACACACACACACACACACACGCACAGAAATCGCATGGATAGACGCTTAGCTAATGCCAGTCAAGAATATGAGTTAAAAATAAAGAGTATCCAGTTACATAAAGCATGCTCTAAAATAAGAGAGATGACCCCATTAGCTCCGCTACTGCCCTCGCACGACGAAAACCACCGAGTTCACCCGCAGGAAAACACCCGGCGCGTCCGCAAAGGTCGCCGCGTTCCAGCGCTTTACAGACAAACAAGTCACCCTCGAAAGTAAACGAATAAACAAACAAGCAGGGGGAAAAAAGTAGTTTCAAAGTATTATTGAGGGTGTTGTTCCTAACTGCATTAATTTGTGATTCCTTAAATAATAATAATAATAATAATAATAATAACTATTATTATTATTATTATTATTATTATATTATTATTATATTATTATTATTTATAATAATAATAATAATAATAATAATAATAATAATAATAATAATAATAATAATAATAATAATAGTAATAATAAATAAATCCAACTCACCGAAGGCGTGAACGAGTAGGAGCGCAACTCTCAGGAGCCTCATGTTTCAAAATCCCGAGTATTACAATTAAAAAAAAAAAAGAAGAGTTAAAAAAAAAAAAAAAAAAAAGGTTGTATTCCCTTTCACCGGCTCCGGTTCCCTCTTCCCCGGCTTCGGTTGCGCGCGGCGGTTGGGGTGATAAACAGAGGCTGGAAGAGGGGGCTCGTCGCGGGACTCGTCCAGTGGCGCTGCCTCGTCCAGGCGGGTCGTAAGGAGCGTCTGCTCAGGGACCGGAGCCGCATTTATAGGCTACCGCACCGCCACCACGCCCACTGCCCCACTGCCCCACTGCGGTGCTCGTATTTAAGGGCTCATCCATACGATTATTATGACTGTGATTATATATTTGTATCCCATATTAGATGTGTATTCCGAATTCCCTCACCTTGCACTTTATATGTTTTGGGGGTTTTTTTGGGGGGGGGGGGGGTGTACATGCGCTCCCCTGGATGCGCTCTCTCCCGTCGTCGGTGGCGGGGTCCGCCTTTCCTGCCCGCAACGCAAAGGTCTGGCACCTGCGATGGGTGAAAGGCGTCCGCGGTGGATTTGATTGACTGTTGCTGTGGCGCTGGAAGACGCGTCGGTAAAACCGTCTGTCAGTAAACTTGAAGGTGAAGATGATGGAAAAACAAATTAAAAATAAAAAAAAGTCACCTCGGGGATAAAATAAATAAAAAAATCAAATCAATTGATCTGATTGGTGGTGGAAATCTGATACAGACAAAGTCACGGGTTTTCGCTCTAAACTGAGCCATTTTAAACAAACGGAGCCTGTTTCTATAAACTGAGACTATTTAAATATCCCGTGGACGGTTGGGATGAGTTGCTCAATTCGGCATTTGAATAAAGAGAACGGAACCCGCCGTCCAGACCGGATCGACAAGCCCGACATTGCACTTTCTTGAACAAACACTCCCAATTTGAGTTATTTTTAACTCAAACTATTGACAGAAATATGTAGAGTAAAATAAAAACAACTAACAAAAAAAAAAAAGATCAAACATGCTTCAGGGTATTGTGTGGTGAAGTGTTGGCCCCTGGCTGCATTTATTTCATGGTGACAGGAATATAAGCACGCGTCTTTGCACTTATTGTTATCCGCTTTGAATGGCCGCGGTCCCTAAAATGCTAAAAATATAAAATTGTGAGAAGAATGTCCTCATTGTGTGGAAGCTTATACTAGAGTAGTAGTAGACTACGCAGGGTGATATCATACGTGTTCGTATTATAAACCCTTTGAATAAACTTGAAATTGGTGGTTTGGGCCGGAATTGAATTTTATAAAAGAAAAACAAAAATCTTTCAACTAAATGGATCAAGGGAATTAATTGGGTGTGTAACGTAGGGCCACATGTTGAGACACTACCGCCACCACGTGGTAGAGAGTCACAGGAACGCTTTCAAGAAATGAATAGTCATATTAATATTAATCGTAAAACATGTGTATCAGAAACATTAGATCAGAAAATGACGTCATACAATTATATTAGAAAATCGGATGTACCTCGTATTTTATAAGATACACTGCACATATCTGTACATACATAGGCATATTCCCTCTATCTATTCCATTTTATTTCATTTTATTTTTATTGTATTTTATTCTATATATTTTTATCTTATTCTATAAGTATTCAACTTACTGTATTACGTTTTAGGAGTCAGTTAGTTGGTCTATTAGAAAGGATTTTTTTTAACTTTAATTTCTTTTTTCCTAGGACATATTGTGTGCTATCACCGGGTGCGTTGCATTACATTTCACTGCATATATGTATGAAAGTATGTATATGTATGTGACAAATAAAAAAATCTTGAATCTTGAATCTTGAATCTTCAACAATAATATATGTATATATTCAGATAATTAACAATTTTCTATTCTTAAAAGTATTTTTCGAAAAATAAGAATAGGGTTGAGAAGGAGAGAAAAACAAAAATAAATAAAGGAATTACGAACATATAAAAAAGGAAAAATATATTAGACGTACAATTAAGAAATAAACAAAATAAAACATATATATGTACACACATAATTATGTATTTAGATGTTTAACGACAACCATAGTATTAAATAGTAGTAGTGTATTAAATAAATAATAACAATAAGGAAAATGAAATAAAAGACAAGAAAAACAAAAGAAAGAAGAAAACAATTCAAACGCTTTCGACTGCTCAGGACTTTCTCAATCGACTCTCCCCGCCGAGTCGATTGCTCGGGGCTGGTCACGTGGTACTCCAGGGCAGAAATGGCCGACGAGGCAGCGGAAACAAACACAGCTGACGACGAGGCCGAGCGGCGCGGACGCCGACTCCCCGACGTCGACGCGGAGGCCGGAGCCGGCGGCGACGGGGCCGCGCCGAGACCCGGGCCCGCCCCGGAGAGCGGCTGGTCGGCCCCCATCCTGTCCTTGGCCCGAAAGGCGACGGAGACGATCGGCGGCGGGGTCGGCTACGGAGCCTCCCTCAAAAACACGAGCACCAGCTGCAGCTCCCCGGCTGAGGAGGACACCGGGAAGGACGGCACCAAAATACTCCCAGGTGTGTAAAACCTCTCCCCTGTAGACGATATATAATGCGGTGTCGTGTTTCGCGGTGTCTGTGTGTCCATTCAATAACTTCTGCTTTGCTGTTAAACCCGGCCAATTGCCAGCACACGTGACGGAAAGGGTTAAAAATGGATGCGTATGGAACGTGTCCTCCACCGCAGACCATCACCTGACAAGTTGTCCCCCACCTCTCCACTGTGGACTTCAAGTCTTAAAGCGTTCAATTCTGGCCCGGCTTTACGAGTCGATATGGTCGATTTTTGTCATAAATTGGTCGAGTTCCCCAGCCTAACCACTCCGCTCGACCCTTCCGCTGGAGATGTGTCCGATCAACAGCCTCACATCGAGTTCAAATCCGTCTGTAAAGTATCGAATTTTAAGCGTCTAGCGCTCTGGGTTCTGCTGATCTCGCCGTCGTCACGCTCTCCCCCCCCCCCCACCCCCCTGCCTCCCGTGCGTGTGTGCTCCGCAGTGTTGCCGGCCAGAGACCCCGTGTCCGTGGAGCGGTCCAACCTCCTCAGCATGATGAAGCTGAGCGTCAAGGTGCTCATCCAGTCGTCGCTGAGCCTGGGCCGGACGCTGGACTCGGACTTCCCTCCGCTGCAGCAGTTCTTCGTCGTCCTGGAGCACTGCCTCAAGCACGGCTTAAAGGGTGAGGAGACGACGACGACGACGACACCGCCGCCACGGCGGCGGCCCGTCCCGCCCAGCAAACGAAACCGCAGGACGCGTTCGAGTCCCGATCGTTCTCGTTGTGTTGTGTCCCTGCAGCCAAGAAGTCCTTCATCGGGCAGAATAAGTCCATCTGGGGGCCTCTGGAGCTGGTGGAGAAGTTGTGCCCAGAGTCCCTTGATATTGTGACCAGTGCCCGAGACCTGCCCGGTCTTAAGTAAGCTCAGTGTTACATACCTCGTTTCTCTGCTATAGTATGTCTCTTTCTGATTGATTTCACTGTTGTCCATTTTTTTTAAGGACTGGTTTGGGTCGGGCGAGGGCCTGGCTCCATTTGGCTCTGATGCAGAAGAAAGTTGCCGACTACATGAAAGCCCTGATGGACCGCAAGGATCTCCTCGGGTGAGCGGGGAAATGACTTGCTTTTTCCGTTTTCACACGCCGTCCGTGCCGCCCTCCTTGTTCACTGACCGCTACGCTCTCTTCAGCGAGTTCTACGAGCCAGGAGCCTTAATGATGGAAGAAGAGGGGACAGTGATTGGGGGGCTGCTGGTGGGCCTCAACGTCATTGACGCAAACCTCTGTATTAAAGGGGAGGACCTGGACTCCCAGGTGAGAACTGGACGGGCGTTGTTGTGCCTTGACGCCGCTGCCTGCAGACATACTTAACCTCGTCTTGGCGGGAGGAGTTAGTCGAGATGTGTGGAGAAAGCGTCTTACCAGGTCCTTGAAGTGCTTGAATTTTGTCCTCGCAAATTGAAGTACTGGAATACGTTGAAAAGAGCCCCTTTTGTGCCAAAGTGCTCAAAGTTATTGGGGGGGGGGGGGAAGAAACGCCATCATTGAAAACCTGTGATATTCTCCCTGGTTTTGTTATTCAAATTGTTACCTAATAAAACATTTCAAGAATTGCTTTTACAGTGTAGATTATGCCAGGGAAACTGAAATTTAATCCAGCATGGTTGGAAAAGGACATTTATAATAGTCGATAGCAATGGTACTCTCATTGTCATCTACTATTGTAAATGTCCTTTTCCAACCATGCTATAGATGATCATGTAATAGATATATAGATGTACTAATATAAATAATAGACGAGACTAAGATTATAATTTAATTTGTTTTGTGTGAAGTCCTTGAAGATGGGGGAAAGAAAGTGCTTAAAAAGATACTTGAAGGTCCTTGAATTTAGTTTTACAATGCCAGAATGAGCCATGGTGGTCCTAAGTCCTTGTCCGTCTCGTTCAGGTGGCCGTCATTGATTTCTCCCTCTATCTGAAAGATCCGGTCAACAGTGAGGCACCAAAAGAGTGAGTTGCTTTGTGAGGTTCGACTCTGCCATGAAATGAAACTGAAACCGAAATCCAACTTGATATTTTCTTTCCAAATACCAATTCCCTGTTCTCTCTCAGTGAAGCTAAGATGACGGCCATATTGGATCAGAAGCACTACATAGAGGAGCTGAATCGTCACTTGAGTGGCACAGTTAGTGACCTCCAGGCCAAGATGGACTCGCTAGAGAGGACCAACAGCAAGCTCGTAGAGGAGGTTGGTCGATGTTCGTGTGTGAATTAAATCTGCGTTAAATAAAAAAAAGGGACGTTTTAATGTGCTTTCGTCAACAATGTCACTTCGATCCGGCCTCACGCGACCGAAATACTAGCGGCTGCGTGTTTGCTTCCTCCCAGCTGACTGCAGCAACGGACAGAATAAACTCTCTGCGTGAAGAGCAGGATCAGCTGAGAAAGGAAAACGAGACCATCTTGCAGTCCAGCCAGAAAAAGGAAGAGGTGAGAAGCCCCCCCCCCCCACCTTTAAGTGAAGATCGACTTGGCTGTGCCGTGGAAATACCAAAAACTGTTTGATGTGTTGTCGTTTCAGGCAACCCTGCAGGACAGCCAGGTGGAGCTGGAGACCTACAAACAGACGCGGCAGGGCCTGGATGAGATGTACAACGTGGTGTGGAATCAGTACAAGGAGGAGAAACGCATTCGCCAGGTCGGACTGAGCTCCTGCGCTCCCGCGTGTGCAGTCATGACGACCCCGTGGTGTGGGCCCGGAGCTTGAATTTCAACCCGCTGGCGTTTGTGTTTGCTGCGCTAGGAGCTGGAGCGGGAGCTGGAGCTGCAGGTGGGTCTGAAGCAGGAGATGGAGGTGGCGATGAGGCTGCTGGAGAAGGACACCCACGAGAAGCAGGACACGCTCGCGGCCCTGCGGCTCCAGCTCGACCAGGTCAAGACCCTCAACCTGCAGATGTTCCACAAAGCGCAGGTATCTGAGCATGCGATGCGCTCCTTCACTTGCTTGTCTCGCAGAAAATAAAAAAAAAAATGGCTTGAACACTAGGGCTATGTCTCAAGATCCGGCAACATCATTGTTCCAACAGCATTGCTTCGATACTAGCAAATGTTGAAAACGTAATTGCCATTTACACAGATCAGCCACAACATTAAAACCACTGACAGGTGAGGTGAGTACCATACCTCATCTGGTTCCAATGGCACTTTTCAAGGGGTGGGATATATTGGGCAACAAGTGAACAGTCAGTTCTTGAAGTTGATGTTTTGGAAGCAGGGAAAATCTGAGCCACTTTGACAAGGGCCAAATTGTGATGGTTAGGCGACTGGGTCAGAGCGAATGACAGGTCTTGTGGGGTGTTCCCAGTATGCAGTGGTTAGTACCTATCAAAAGTGGTCCAAGGAAGGACAAGCGGTGAACCGGCGAAAGGGTTATGAGTGACCAACGCCTCATTGATGCACGTGGGGAGGGAAGTCTAGCCCGTCTGGTCTGATCGCACAGAAGAACTAGCACAAAGTGGTGAAGTTATTGCTGCTATGATAGAAAGGTGTCAGAACACACAGTGCTAGCAGTTTGCGGTGTATGGGGCTGCGTAGCTGCGGACAGGTCAGTGTCCATGCTGACCCCCGTCCACCACTGAAAGCACCTACAATGGGAACGTGAGCTTCAGAACTGGACCATGGAGCAATGGAAGAAGGTAGCCTGGTCTAATGAATCACGTTTTCTTCTAAGTCATGTGGATGGGCGGGGTAAGGGTTCGATAAAGCGTCTGTGGGATGTTCTGGAACAACAAGCATGATCCATGGGGGCCCCCGCCTCTCGACTTCCAGGACTTAAAGGATCTGCTGCTAACTTCTTGGTGCCAGATACCACAGGACATGTATCGAACGTTTTTAAACAAAGCCCGATCCTATCGGGCACGAAGAAACTCTGCAGTGTCGTCATCAACCTGCAACACGCTGAAAGGAAGTGGAGCGGCTATATGACAATGTCTGAGAAGCCGTTGTTCTTTTTACTCACTTAGTAAAGTACCCTGGATGGCTTATGAACATGTAGTACGCCAATCCACATGCGTGTTTTGTCTCTTTAGGACTCGCAGCGAGAGGCAGAGAAGAAGCAGGAGGAGGCCGTCCAGCTTGAGCAGAAGATGTGCGAAATGGAGAAGGCCATGAGTGAGCTGGGGCAGAGGTGTGTGTCTGTGTGTGTGTGTGTGTGTGTGTGTTACTTCTTTTAACTGGCTCTGTGGAAAATATATGGTCTTGTTTTATTAAATTTTTTCTCCATCGTAGGCTACAGAAATCTGAGTCGGAGCGCATGCAGAGCAACCAGTGGGACAGGGACATGAGGTCCGAGCTGGAGGGGAAAGCGGAAACTCTGCAGAAACAACTCACTGACCTGGATGCACTGAGGTAATGATGCGCCGAGCCAAGTTGGGATCTAATGAGCACAAAAATGTCAATTAGGAAAAAAAAAACGCATGTGGTGACTCTTGTGTCCAGGCTGGGTTTGGAAGGCGAGCTGCGCAGTGAGAAGGAGCAGCGGCAGAGCATGCAGAGAGCTCTGCAGAGGGAGCGGGACAACAGCGTGGAGCTCCGCACGCAGCTGCAGCAGCTCCAGGGGCTGCACACGGTGGGTTGCGTGAGCTGCATGGAAAACCTCTCGCGTGCCAAAAGCTTAAGAAGGCACCAATAGTCATCCTTCAAACATTGTCAAAGTACCAACCTTTTTTGTCCCGCTGCGCTGTGTAGGAGCTGCAGGACCTGAAGCAAGAGAAGAAGCAGCTCCAGCAGCTGTGCGAGCAGCAGGAGCAGGCTCTACAGGAGATGGGCCTGCACCTCAGTCAGTCAGTATCTGCAACTCCCCTCACCCCCACCCTACCCCGCCCCACCCCCAGATGTTAAATCCCATACACCGCATTTTTTCCTCTTGTTAGGTCCAAACTCAAGATGGAGGACTTTAAGGAGGTCAACAAAGCCCTCAAGGTAAATATTGATTTCATTAGTTCAGAATAGAGTAGCACACAGTATTTATAGGCGGTTGTACCCGACTTCTATACTGTAAGGGAATAATTTCCTCATCCAGAAAAATCTTGTAATTCAGTATTTTAATGACACGTTTCCCTCCAACTGAGGTTGGTCTCATTCCAATATACAGTCATGTTGAGTATATCAGCTTGAAATTGTTGTTCATTCGGACGTCTTGCTCCGAGAAAAGGTATTTTGGATCACGATATGACTATGTATGTATGACGTGCCGCCTAAAAGACAAACAACATAAAATCGCCACCCAGCCCAAATACTTCTGAAAAGGTCTATAACAGAAAGCTGTGGCACATAAATTCTAAAATGTCGGGCACATTGAATAAACAAGAGTACTCCCAACGTTCATTGATATTGACTTAGTACCGTCTCAGTCATTCTGATGCAAGGACTGAGCAGCATCCTGGTTCTTAGTGACACCACCTGCCTGTCGTCCCCATCAGGGCCACGCCTGGCTGAAGGACGACGAGGCCACGCAGTGCAAGCATTGCCAGAAGGAGTTCTCCATCTCCCGTAGGAAGGTGAGCTGCTCGTCTACCGTGTTTTGATGTGATAGTCCCCTCCTTGTTTCCATATATTTAAGTTGTATACTGCAGGGTTGTCACCAGGCCCTTGAGGTGCTTGAATTTCATCCTGAGAAATGGTAAGTACAGGTAATCCGAGGGAGAGAGAGACCCCCCTTGAATAGCCTATTTTGTGCTGAGGTCTTTGAGGGCCGGGGGACATAATTTAAAAACCTGTGATATACCCTGTAATATTTATCCAGCATGGTTTGAAATGTACTTAGATTACATTCAACTAAGTACAGTGATCAGATTCATGGATATATTAATATGAATAGACAAATGTTATATTTCAATTAATAAAGCTCACATTAAAATTGGATTTTGTTTTGCGTGAAGTCCTTGAATTAAATTTTCTAATGCCAGAACAAACCCTGATACAGTGCGTTTGTATTTGCAGCACCATTGTCGGAACTGCGGAGACATCTACTGTAACAACTGTTCCGGTAATGAGCTGGCACTACCTTCTTACCCCCGGCCCGTGAGAGTCTGTGACATCTGCCACTCCCTCTTACTGCAGAGAAGCTCCTCCACAGGCTCATGACACAGCCGAGGATCGGGCTACTCACTCCACAATTATTTCCATTTCTCACCGTTCAAATCCTAGTGAGGGGTGTAGTTGATTTTTTATTTTATTTCTACATTAACACGGAATTCCAGACACATTCAAGTCGTCAATGGGATCAGCTTGTTTGCTGAGACTCACTCATTTTGCTTAGCATTCCAAATTTGTGCTGGGAAACGAATAATTTTGTCATTTGGAGGTAGCAGTCTGAGCACATGAGGTCAAAATTGGGATTTCCGTGGCATGTGAATCTTAACCATGTGGCGCAGCAGACTGTTTTGGATTGTGCAATGGGTAATTAAGTTTGTTTTATTAGGCTTCTCAGGCAAAACCTGTAAAGCGTACTGATCAACTTATTTTGCCAGTTTAAATAAGTCTGCTTTCTATGCATATACATTATCGTTGCAAAGTCACATTAAAAATTGTAAATGACTGTAGAATGTTAACACAAATCAAGACTATTTTAGAATGTTTAACCATTTTGTGGCTTGTGTCAATGCTACAAAGCCATTTTCTTGAAGAGTTTGGGCATGTTATGACAAACTTTTTTTTTTTTAACCCAAATATTTGATAAAGATTAAATTTAAGTAAGACTTGTGGTTTTTATTCTGCTATGGCAAATTCAATTTCCATACATATCCAGAGCAGTTTATTGACTTTGTGCGCAGGAAATACAAACAGCATTGAAGCAGTAGAAATCATGTCAGCAAAAGAGTCGAGATGCACTTTTCCTGGATCCAGAAAAAAAAAAACCCCATCTATCCACATGTACAACTTTAAGAAAAAAACAACTATGAAGTCTCACTCACATTTAACGTTTCAATCCTAAATAAAAAGTTGAACTTAAAAGCAGGTATGGGATGAAACAAGAGTTCAGACATATTTACAAACATTTGTTTGCTCATGCACTCAATGTTAACTTACGGAAAAGGTCAACACATGAGTCATTGTTAAGGACCAACCGATCAAACATTTTCAGAATGGAAAAGAACAATACACGTGGCAATTAAAATCTAGAGAAAAGTTTGACTGACAAATCTGAAGAGGACTGAGGAAGACCAAAGCAGTGCATCTGTTCCACTACTTTTCTCCACTGCCCCCATAAACCAAAAAAGACCCAGACCCTATCCCTCTTTCAGTGTAACCCTTCCCTTACCACCCTGCCAATATGTACTAGAGGTGATATTTAGATTTCCAGTCCATCCAGCAAAAAATAAAATAAAAATCTGGCTTAGAAAAACAGAAAAGATGGATAAGTTACATTCCCCATCCTCCCAGTCCATTCATGGAACTCCTGCCTCCTCCACCTCCTCCCCCGCCGCCATAGTAACTGCTGCCCATTCCGCCCTGGTTACCTAACAAGAGAGAGAATATGCACCATAGGACCAAGAAGTCATATCCACAAGAAGGGGACTGTTTCACAAAACTTGCACCAGTTGGGGGTTTTTTTGGGCTACAAGATCCAGAATTTACCGTCCGGAGTTGGACATTGACAAAAATTTTGACAAACAACAATCTGACAGATATGTTCAAGACAGGACATTGGAACATACACATCTGGGTTCAGTGAACTTCCCTCCGCCGAGTGGAGACGGCTGTAATAACAATTTTAACATCAGTTCAATATTTCCCTTGACATTTGGGTGAAAACCTAATTATGGGATCTAACAAACTCACTAAATAATTGTGACCAGGCGATTAAGTTTGTAATTGTTGTGAGAGCTCAAACTCTTTCGGATAATTTAAGATATACAGGCAAATCTTGGCAATGTGAGTTAAATTCTAAACTAAATCTTAAACACGAGGGGTTCAATAACATGCAACTGCCCTACTGAGAACGACATCAAATGGCTAAACTGAAGCGAGCAAAGCAGCAAACTATTCGTGACCATTAGTTTGTAAGGGCAATGTTGCGAGATGTTTTAAACTTGCGGTTAGTATAAAGCAATACCTAGCAATATCTCAGGTACAAACCTGAGATGCAAAAAAAAATAATAAAAAGAGCGACATTACCTTCACAAACTTGTCCATTGGGTCATAGATCTAAAACCTATTTGTTGACGGTTAATAATCGACTAAGAAAAATGAGCATCCCTAATGACATTAGCTCAGTATAGAAACAGGTATAAAAAAAAAACAAAAACAAAAAAACAGCGTAGGAATCGCGTCGACCATTCTAACGACACGCAGCCCTACTTCACTGTAGAAGCACGTTTCTCGTTCACAGTAGAGTGCATGTGTTTTAGTTTTTATCATATAGGAATTATCGCCTTGAACAGTAAATGGTTTTAATATGCCAGAGCCCCAGCATTGCGGAGCTGACACTCACTATAGTCATTGTAGCCCCCCATGCTGCCTTGGCTACTGTAGCCACCGGAGTAGCCAGAGCTCAGCTGGCCGCCGCTGTAGGACGACTGGTTACCTGGAGAACCGCAAGAGAGAAGAACATGAGCGCATAGGAAGAGGAACTGGCTTCTTAATCCAAACAACACAGCGGCTGTGTGTTCGCGAGGCTCCTGCAGTGACGCTCACCCATCATCTGATTGCCGTAGGCGCCGTTACTGCCACCTGCTGTCGAGTTCAGGAACAGCTCCACGTAGCGATGCTCTTCAGGGGCAAAGAGACAGACAGATGATGAGTAAACAAAACCCCCGTTTGGAGACGAGAGCGAGCGCTCTGGGGGGTGGGGGGGGTGTCTCAGGGACTCACGCATGTTGGCCTTGTCCTTGGACATCGCCGCGACAGCATCCTCGTGTGTGGCGAACTCCACGTCGGCCTCCCCGGTCACCCTGCCATCTGGACCGATTTCAATATGGACCCGCACCGGATTCAAGGGGGAGAAGAACTGAAGACAGTTTGGAGAGACGGTGACTAATGATACAAGCTACCCATCAGAAAGATATTTGGATGATCGAAAGACGGCGTTCATTCAGCTCACGTTGTAAATGTCCGTCTCTGTGGCTCTGTATGGAAGGCCCCTCATGTGAACACAGTGGCCTGTTGTGCTCTGGAAGGTGGAGCCACTGTCGCTATAGCGCCCGTCTGATACACCTGGATGTAGATAATTAGATAATGAAGATTAGCATCAGACCCTATGAAGACCATGTTCCTAATCTCATCAGCTTTTGTGCACTGTACATATGGAAGGACAAATAGTGGCTCACTGACCATTTACAATTATCTGTACTTTTCTTATTATGAACAGCTTATATAAGAATGTCCACTCACTGTGCACACCACCTCCGTAGCCTCCGCGACGCATCCTTTCATAGGATCCCGTTCGGCCCATCATGCCGTAGCCACGAGCACCAGACGGCCGGTCGTAAGGGCCGGGTCTATGCATGCCCATGGGCTTCCTCTGGGGCTCATAGTGGGTCCGCACCTCAGCGCGGCTACTCTTGAAGATCTCAATGTATCTAGAAGCATACAGATAACACAGTGAAGCCTCGGGAAATGGACTACATTCACTTAAGAAAGACTGCAAATGCTTAAAAAAAAAACCAAAACAAAAAAAATGAACTCTATTCTTCAGATGCTGTCGTGGTATGGTCCATAGGTAATAGTGCCCAAATTGAAAACTTCTGTATTTGTTTATCATTTTTTATGTTTACCCAAGGTAGGCAGTTCTGATTTTTTTTGCAGCAATAGGGGATCCTGTGTCCTTGCCATGACAGCCATAGTCCTGGTTCTAGAGGGACAGAGAGGGCTCCTGCAACCCACTCTAGGCATTACCTGTGACAGTGGGCTCCAGATCCTTGAGTACTGCGGCCCTCCAAGTCTACCACCTGTGAAACTCCTTTCCAATCAACCTGGTCTAACATTTAGTGCTGAGGCAGCATTTGTTCTCACAATATTTGCCATGTAGCCTGAGTGTTCAAATTTTAGTCTTGAGCCAGTGAGGTGCCAAAGCACTATTCATCCCATTAGTGAATGTGAGAAATAGCTTCATACAACATGACAGTAATACAATGTGTAATGTCTATTTATTTTTTAAACTGTAATTAATATTAGAAATGTGTTTGATTTAGCCAGTACCAATATAATGTCAGTTCTTCATTGGGTTCAGATGTTCAAGGTGCACACCATAAGAAAAGCAACTTATCCAGCCAACCAACCAACCATCCCCACCTGTGCCCTATTCTTTCCTTGTGTTTCTTTAGAGCCTTTTCAGCTATATCCTGTGAAGCAAACTGCACGAAGGCCTCCCCCGTACTCCTCCCCTGGATGTCCACCGGCAATGTTATCCCATTTGGCACGATTTCCAACCCTTCAACCCAAGGACAGATAACCCCAGCAGGGGACATTAAATCACATGCCCAATCACAGAGAGATAACTTTCTCTAAAGAAAGAAATAGAAAACTTATGGAAAACTCTATACATAAGCACACATACCAGGTGAGTTTTATCGGGACTGGTCATTTAGACAACTTGCTTTTACAGTAATTTTAGGAAGAAAGAGGGATGAGCAGATAGAACACATGGACAGAAAAGGGAGAGAACGCTAGTATTGGTGCATAGATGAACGGGGTAAAAGCCTGGTGAGTCATCTGTACTGGACCAGAGAGTTATTTTTCATTATTATTTTTATTATTAAACAAAAATTTCTATAACCCACAAGTAAGTGTGTGGAAAGGGGGAAGGGGGGCATTAAAATTAAATGTCTGGGTGAAAATGTGATTATGTTGGGTAAAGGATGGGAAGGGGTGAGTGGATAAAAGGGTCTTTGGTTTTAAAAATCGAGTCAATCGTCCATTACTTTTAAGACTTGTAGACCCCTTTTACAGTTTCCTTTCCTCACCAGTAAATAAAGAATTCAAAAAGGTTGTTTCCATTTAATATAAAGCCGACTTCTTTGAAAAACTGGAATCATGGGGTGAGACCATAAAAGAAAGGAAAGGAAACACACAAACATTGTCTTTATCATCAACTTATCCACAAGGAAACTCTACAACGATAACTGAGGAGCCTGGCTTATTGGTACCTGAGAAGAACTGGACTATCTCCTCCTTGCTGCAACCAAAGGGAAGACCCCGCAGCCGGACGAGCCCATCCCCAACAGTCTCTGGACAGTTCGGACCAGTGTGCTTCATGACCCAGTCCATCTCAACGTTGTTAGATTTGAAAACTAGTGAGAAATGGGAGTAAAAATCAACATGTCATCAGCATAATCACTGCACGAAACACAGCCCGCTCACGGGAATAGCTCAGAAAAGTTAACACTGAACGAACACACACCTTCTACATATCTGTGTCCCATCGTTTCTCTGTCCTTCTTCACGGCGATTTTCAGATCATCCTCCGTCTCCATTTCTACAAAGGCCTCTCCACTGGGACGTCCCTCTCTTGTGTATGTGAAATGGATGCTGGTGCTGTTGCTTGCAATTTTGCAATCTGAAATTAAATTTGTTATTATTTAATTTGCTGTCACAAAACAAGTCAATAGACGGCTGAGTATCGAGTCAGAAAATGTACCCGAGAAGAATCTCTGTACTTCCTCCACTGAGCAAGACCAAGGGAGCCCCCTGATGCGTACCACGTATCCCTCATCTGCCATGATTGGTCACAGGGCCTTGGGTTAAAAAAATAAATAAGATATCAAATTCATTTAACGTAACACAATATGACTATTTTACGCTTTCAGTGCTTCACATTAGTCAGGTCAGGGGAGCATGTACATGTGTAAGGCAATATTTCCCTCTGCATCTGAACGTTCCTGTTGTAGTGAAACCCATTGCTAACCGCACAGCCAACGATTTGGATGGAAATTTTATTCATCCCAAGGGGAAACACAGCGTTACATCAGCTCACCTCAAAACAATGGTCGACAATAATAAAGTTAGACGATTCTAAATATAAATTAATTGGTATTCGCAATAAACCCGAGAAATGGAGTAGAAAACAATAAAACGTGGAAGAACAAATCAAAAAAAAAAAAAAAAGTCGAAATCAATATAATGAATGTGCTGTGGACACGTTCGACTACGTGAAGGGCTCCCGCACGCATGACTCGACTATATATATATATATATATATATATATATATCGTTATTAGGCATCAACACACAATTTCAGATGATTTCAGTCGTGTGAGCTTGAAACAACGACGTTCGTCCTCTTGAGAGGGAGCGGTTACATTCCTTTCGGACCCCGGGCGTGGCGGGCCACGCCACACGCGCACTACCGCACCCAGAACAAAGCGGCCTTCGGCCATGTTGCCGTACGTGCTAGGCGGCCAGCTAGCGTTAGCCCGAGAGCGCCGATAAAATGGAGCACGAGTTCTGGTTTCCTGCCAGAGGCCGCTCGTAGATTCGTACGAATTCGACATATTGGCCAATTGGACCTCAAACGCAACGCGCCCAACACGAACGGATCAACTTCACCTGTTCAGCAGCGTCGACGGAATGCGCTCCTCGGCGACGGGCTCGAAGGAGAAGCCTGGTGGAGCGGTTGCCAGGTTGGGCCGAGACTACCCCCCCTTTTCGACGCACTCGAGCGCGTTCGTTTAAGCCGGCGCGGGGGCAGGTTTCGCGGCATAAGCCGGTTTTGAGACCCGTCTCTGATCCGACGTCGGACCCCCTGGCGCCTGGGACGACGCCCCGGGCGGCGGAAGGTGACCTCTGCGCAATGCCGCCGACGCAATCTCGAAGCGTAACACAAACGGGAGGCTTATCTCGGATCTGGCAACCCGTCGTACAGCGCCCACTCCCAGATCATAAACGATGACGTTGCTCCCCCAGACAGTGATCTGCGGGCTTTTACCCTGGTTTGACCACTGGGTTGAGCTGCAGAAAGTCGCCTGTATTTAGCACTCGCTACCAAATAAGATCGGTGCATTTTACTCAATATCATTCCACCGGGCACGGGGCAACCTCTCCACTGAACGCCTGTTATGGCCACCTGGAGCTGTAGAATTTAAAATGATTTGACATTTTTATTTGATGGAAAACCTCTTAAAACAACATGGCACAGAAGAAAGATTTTCGTTTAATCAAAAATATTTTTTTTTTAAATCAACGATGGATCTGTAGAGGAAGCAAAAAAATAAAAACAAACGTAAGAACAGAGGCCTTTAACAGAGTGGGTGGCATTAGTTTCAGGCTGGCTATGACAAACGATTTGAAATCTAGGTGGAGTGTGTCTCAAACTGTGATGCAATGTCATGGCAAGAGTTAAAAAAACTGAATCCCCCTGAATTTAATAGTGTATATAGAGTTAACCTAAAGAGAACTAAGGTAGGTTTGTTTGTGATAGGGCCAATGAAATGGGCAAAGATGAACAGATGTGATTCACTGAATACCCTATGTCATTAATCAGCCTACTTGTGATGATGTTGACTTAGACAAACCTGGAACTCACTACCCAATTAGATTCACCAGTTAGTTGTCAAGTACCCAGGTGATCTGGCAATTGGATGGTTGCTGGTTCACTCTCTTTGCTCCTTTGTTGTTGCCGTGTCCCTGAGCCAGGCACTCAATCGCACTGCTCCCGATGAGCTGGTTTCTGCCTTGCATGGCCCACTCCACTGTCAGTGTGTGTACGAGTGGGTGAACTAGAGGCATTCGTTGCAATGTGCTTTGCGTGGCCATAGTAAGTAGAATGGGCCTATTTAATATGGCGTTGGTATACTTAAATAATGGTGTAATTGTTTTTCAGAATGTTATAACTAGCTGTTATTCTTTTCAATCCATATTTTGCTGTGCTATTGCTTTGATGTTATACCAGGGTCAACATCCCCAATGAAATTAACAAGATGAGGAGTGTTTATAGTAAATGCAATGTTCTCATGAAGTTGTTTCTCTCATTTCTCAGAACACCGAACAACAAATGTGATGCGTGCAGATGAGAAGTCATTCGTGACCCCTCTCTGTTGAAACATACAGTGCTTGATCTGGTCAGAGAGGGTCTCTGGTAAGCTGGAACTGGAAGCCAGGAACCTGTGCAATGGGATCAGAACGTTGCTCCCACTCAGGCTGTGACTGATTTGCATGTTGCATCTGATGGTTTTCACAGTGGGCCGTTTGTTGTACAAAAACTGTAAAATCCAAGTTTTTAATCTGCACAAATATTTTAATTGTGCGCAGCATGCTTTTGGTTGTTGGGCACCTGATTGCTCCAAAATGGCCCATGCCAGTGTGCTTTGTTGTGCTACATATGTGCTTTATTTTCATGGCAATCATGGCATGCTTAATGTAGGTTGGATGTAATATTGGTTGAATGAACGGACAGTGTTTCTGACAGGTTCTTTGTCATAACAAAGAGCTTTTTTTGGCTACTCCTGCAATTTCCTCTCTTATAACCCGATGACATTTTGCACAAGTCAACGAGAATGTTGTGTTTCTGCAGTAACCCTACACTCCTCACACACATTGTATTGCCAAAGCCAAGCCAGTCACACACAGCACAGCACTGCACGTCTATTGTAAAAAGTCTTTTGCACTTTTTTTCCTGTTCGGTTGTAATTCATCAGGTGTATTTTACACTTGTGTTTTACGTCTTGCATGTGCTTGATGCCTTTGTTGTTGTTGATGTCATTTCATATTTCTACCGAAACTGGCGTGACAACAGTCACCGTATTGAATCTCAAACATGACTGGACGTGGGAATTTAACCAGACACCCACTGGTTGCCATTCCTGCCACATTGCTCCTCGTTAAATTCACCAATTAGAAAGAAAAAAAAAAAAGGGGGGACGACGTCCGCGATGATCTCCACATTTCTGCACAAAATAAACACACTCAAACTCCAATGACAGGGGAGTCATTCACACGCCTCGCTGTTTTACACGATGCCGTAACGTCGAGGTGATTAAATATCGGTTGGACACGATCAGCGGCGGCGGGACCGCAGCGGCGTTTGCGCTGCGTTCAGTTTAAAATTCCTAATTCCACTTTACTTCGCTAGCTCGGCTGAGTCGCTCGACCATGTCACGTCTTGACGTTCGTTCCACAGCCTCGTGATGCGGGTAAACCTAACTTGACGTTGCGGTCTTTCGTTTGACGGGCGGCCGGCTGGGGCCAATCGGCGGCGTTTTTTTTTTAGGCCGGGCCAATCGGGGCGCCGCCATCCCCGTCGGTGGGCGGAGCCTCGGAGAAACGGTGCGTAGTGGGGTTAGGTTGTTAGAAAGTTAATGGCTGTGGGGGGAAAGAGATCCTCCTCAACCCCTCGCTTCGGGAGAGAGTTTCTGGATTCCCTGAAGTAAAAAAACCACGCGAATAATATTCCCGGAGACGGAGACGCGGACGGACGCTCCGGTGGAAACAATAAGCTCGGTGGAAAAAAACACGTATCGCGAACATAAAAGTATGCAGGATGCAGTAGCCGGGACAGCAATGCTGACGGACGGCTTCGAGGACGAGATCGACTCGGTGACTCCTCGCTCCCCGGCGGCGGCGGCGGTGGGGATGGGGGTCGGAGGAGCGGCGCCGGGAGGAGTCGGACTCGGGGGCATCGGGATCGGCGTGGGCGGAAAGAAAGTGCGTCTCTTCGGCGAGCCCGGAGGGCCCTCGACGGAGAGGCTGGATTTCAAACTGGCGGCGGCGGCCGTCCTCTCCTCCGGACAGGGATCCGGCAGCGACGAAGACGAGGTCTCCGAGGTAGCTATGCTAGTTAGCCAAGCTAGCTAAGCCCGCTAGCCGACATTCCTACTAGCCAGCGAGTTAGCTTAGCATCTGGAAACCACCACCCCCTCCCAGGCCGATGAAATTACGTAAAACCACAGCGTATTTTTTTCGAATAACGTCCAATGTCAACGCGTACGCCCTCGAGGCGTTTGTTATTTGGAGGATTTAACAAGGCGTCGGCGGCTTTTCCCTCTCAACTGAGTTTAAACGTTTTATTTATGCGGCGTTAGGCTGCGAGCGGGGCCTAGTTTGGGAGTGGAGGAGACGACGGCCTCGTCATTTACTGTGGCGTGGTCCGCCGTGCGGCAGCGGCTCATCACACCCTGCACAACTCCGCTGCCCCGCGGCTCCGCCAGGCCACCACGCGTGGAAGATCTCCGGCCGATCCACGCTTAACTTAACTGCCATTTTACGGTTGTGGTGCAATTACGTCACCCTTGAAATTTGTGTACATTAACTCCCCGACTAACCTCCCAAAACTAACTTCCCCTACAGTGTGTTTTAGGCTTTATTCAGCAGCTGCAACAGGGCTCACTTGGTGTAGCTTGTCAAAGTTGATGAAGCCAAACTATCAGAATCTGTCTATTGGGCCAAGTACATTTCCATACACGAGGAATTTGTCTTGGTAATAGTTGGTGCATTTTAGTGCAGACAGACGAGTAGCATGTAAATTTACCCTCAACAGTAAAAAAAACCCCAATAAAACAGAAATACAATATACTCAGAATAAACAAAATATGCTCTATGCATCAGATAAAGAAAGAAATTACAAAAGGGCTGTGGTAGCGGATAAGTGGCAGTAAGTATGCAAGTATTCACTGGGTATAAATATGAATATAGTTGGATGTTTACGTACATGGGATGTATACATGGCATGGACATGGCTCAAAGTGGATGGGTTTGTTATAACTTATTTCATTTTTATTTTTACAATTTGTAGTGTTTGATTGTCGGGGTGTTCTGTGTCCGGAATCAGGGGTAGGAGGCCTGTTAAGCCCCACTGCCATGGGGAAGACGTTGCTCTTGTGGCGGTAGGTTTTGGTCCTAATGGACTGCAACCTCTTGCTTCATGGCAGTGTCTCAAATAAGCCGCGTCCGGGCATGGGTAGGGCCGGCCGGAGTCTTCCCTGCACGCCTCGGGGTCCTATCCAATGCGATGTGGTGAAGTTCCCAACTTCGCATGTCTTGGTTGTCTCTCACACAGGTGGACAGGTGTGGTGGCATCTCGGAAGCCGAACTCGGCCCGCTGTGCAGTTACGGTCTGCACTCGCACACCTACGTTGATTAAAATGTCAGGGTTTTCTACCAACAGAAATTATTAAAGCGTCGTCAATAGTGATGCAAGACGTTGTTGCTGTCACTTTACATTTTTAACAACCAAATTGGTATGACGGTAGTGGTAGTATTGACTCTAAAATCTTATTGACATGGAAATTGAACCAGCAACACACTTAATACCATTCTTCCCATATGTAAGCTTTCATAAAAGGTAGTACATTCACGGTGCTCTTTAAATTCATGAATTGGGAAAAAAGGGTGATGCCCATGACCTCCACATTTCTGCACAAGATAACACTCCAATGACAACTGCGGTCCAAATAACTTGAAGTTATTCATACATCTCGCTGTTATTCATAATTTCACCCGGTGTGATTATAATATGAGTTAACAATGTTCAATGGTGCCAAAATATACTGGTAGATGTCCTGTATTTAGTTAAATTCATTTTTTGTCAATGGTTATGCACGACTAAGTTAATTTGTTGCCAACAAATCTTTTAAATGAGCTTGGTGTCCCTCCAGAAAAAGAGCGTGTGAATCTTTGACTTAAAAACTGAAAATAAATACTGGGGACTAAATTAAAGTCAGGGACAACAAAGGTCAATGCTTTTGGCATAATTCCTATTGAATGGGACTGATTTACACTTTGAATTTGGCCAAAGGAAATCATTTTGACAGAATTAAATAATTCCGTGAGGATTGCATTCACAACTCCGAGCCAACCCACTTTTCTGACTTCTCCCGGAAATCCACCCGTGCATCGTACCAACTAAATCAAATTATCGTAGAGTAGGAGCAATTGGACAACTCTCTTCACTGAGTGACCCTTCAAGAACGAATCTGAAAAAAGAGGCAAACCTTTCATCACTAATCATCAACAGAATCCTTTATATCTCTCCACATCTAATGTGGCTGGCAGCCACACCCACATACTTTTGCATAAAATATTCAAACGGTTACCTGTGACTCTGAAAATATCAAGTCATCCTTACAAAATGCTGTGACAGTTCTTCCTCAAGTTCACAAGCTGTCAGTTTAGAGACGCATTGTCATCTAAGACAAGACTATTGTCCCATAATTTAGTTTAGCAGGTCATATGATGGTGTTTGACACATGAATGTACATGCCTATCTGTTGGATTGGTGAATTGTAATGATGAAAAATAGCTGCTTGAGAGACTTGCTCGTATTACATTTTGTAAACCTGTTTAACGTTCATAAATATAGAATGAAATGATTGATTCTACTGTATTAGTACAACTTCGTTGTAATATTTACTGGTAGAAATGCACATGTCGAATGTTGTGTGTTTGAGCACTATAGCAAACAACCTGTTGAACTATTTGTTGCAAACTCTTCACTAATCAGCTTTTGTTGTTTAAAAGTAGTCTGTGTATAAAAATAGGATTGAAAAGTAAGTGAACAGTAAACCCATTCATTTATATTTGTTATTTGTTCTTCATATGTCATTAAATAAATTGTAGCAGAGAGAGAATATATTAGGTTTGAAATTCATCTGTTGCCAAATATATGCAATCGGTGTCATGTTTCTTGGCTCAAATGTCCAGGAAGGTTTGTCTAAAACACAGTTCTTTATGGTGCTTTAACCTAGTGGAGAACTTGGTGCTCTGGGCAGTAGCTAAAATCTGAGCCCAGGGATTAAGCAGATGCCATTCTGGGCCTTTCCAGCTCTATGAAAACAGCCTGGGAACTGTAGTTCATTAATTATGTAGCCTGTGATCTCCATTGTTGTTTTTAAAAGCTATTGTAGAACTACATCTCCCATGGAGCACTTTGCTCTGCATTCCTATCGTATAGCTACATTCCTCGACATTGCCAAGCGCTGACTCCCTCAAACATTTGTTCACTGGGCCAGGCCTCAATAAGTCCCTGCTGCAGGAACACACTTGGCTTTAATTCTGATCTTTTCTCTTTTAAGAACACTTCACAGAGCAAGGCGGGTTGGATCTTTAAAATGCATGGTTAACACATTTTATGAAATATCAATGCCTATACATTTGACATCCTGTTGATTCTTATGTTTGATCTTATAAGCGGGCGGTGCCATTTGAATTTTGTCTAAAATTTGTGCCCTGCAAACTTAATAGTAAAGCTGAATTGAAGCAGGGCACCTCAAGGCTGTGTAGTGTGTTTGGTACACACAAGCACCTCTTTGGCCTTGACCTTGCTCTCAATGTAGCTACTTGTGTAGAGCAGTGTTATGTGGTCAGTGCTGTTTGCAATGTGCCCTATGTTCGAACTTCTCCTCATCTGAAAGGTTGAAGATACGGGTTAAGGCACTATGTGCACCATGTATTGTTTTTATATTGTCATTAAGATATTAGCAATAATGACATGACAAACTATATAGAACAACCAGAGATGCATGGATGACACATGGAAAGTTAACCTAGAACAAACCAAACAAGTCTTTTGGAAATATCTGACAAAAGCAGGTATTGCGCTAATTGTATCTGGGGTAAGAATGACAAGAGCAAACACCGCAAGTCTTTACTGTCACTTGAAATTCTGCCACGGGGAGTTCAATGGTGAATATTTACTAAAAAGGCTGAAGCAGGTAGTGTGAGCACTCCAAGCCGACATAGTGCAGTGTTTTTCCAGCGTCATGCCATATGATGGATTATCCATCCAACAGAAAGAAGTCACAGATACAATTAATATTTTAGCAAACAATATGCTGCTGATTGGCACTTTTCTTCAAGTTACAGTTCCAATGGTAAAATATTAGATGCCTGTGGAGTTTGAACTGAAGCAAATAGAATTTTAGAGTGACTTTTGAGTGATTTTTGGACTACAATGACAACAGAACCCTACGCCAGCCTGACTTTTATCAATGACTTTGAATTCAAAGTCAGTGCTTCCACTTATATTACCAGCTAATCTTGTTTTGTCATAATGTTACAATGTGGGGTGTTCATATTCAACATGGCCAAAGTGTCAGATAAACTAATGACTAATGAGGTAAACTAATGACAAAGTAATCGCTGTGAACAAAACGCTCAGGTTTCTGACCACTCTGAACGCTTGTTCTCCAACATTTTTTTTTCTCCTCTGCACGAGCTGTATTGCTTATTTATCGCTTCAAATTTGTTCAGAAACAAATTTTGGTGGACTGATATGGTGAAATCAGTGACTGTTTATGGACTAACAGAACGGGACCTGGAAGTTAAGCTCAAGCCACATAGGCTCGCAGAACCTGTAAAATCGTGCTCAAACTCCATTGGCTCACAGAATTAGGGGCCTCAGGAGGGAATCGCCATCCACTGAAACAACCCATCGAGAACAGGGTGGGTTTAGAGCAATGGTCTCAAACTCAAATTACCTGGGGGCCACTGGCCAGGTCTTCTTCTAGGGGGCCGTGTTGAACTTCAAGGGAAAACCGGCCTGTTTTTGTTTAGTTTCCCCAACACATAAGTGAATTGCCTCAATGCTGTTAGAAATAGCTCAATTATGATCTATTTAAATCTGTTTTATATTTTGAAAACAAAGTACATTTGTGTGGATTAATTAAGCGCTGTGATTAGGAGAAAAAAAATTGTGGGCCAGATTTATCAATATATTATCACCATAGGCCAGATGTGGCCCCAGGGCCTGTAGTTTGAAACTGGTTTAGTGGCATGTTCGAATGGCTAGAATGCCTAATCTCAGTGGTATTGTCAGCAAAACACTTCAAAAACATGTTTTGGGAACCTCAGACCTGTTAACTTGTTGAAAAGACTGGTCTGTAGTATCCTCCATTTGATATAATGTGCTTTGATTTTAGATATCAGGGACTTCTGTGACTCACCTAGGATGTCATAAAAGCTTTACCCACTATGCTATCATTATATGTAATATCGTACATTTGTATTAAACATGTAAAAAAATAAAATAAAAAAATTTGCATGGCTATTTAGCCCCCATACCCCAATATCATGTAATTTTCACAGGAAAATGAAACTTATTTATCTCACATTCCATGTCGTACAGCCCTACATGCTGTCTCTCAGTATTCCCCTTCAGTGACGTTATGTGTCAATAGACTGATGCATCATGTGTGATGAGGGGGGGGGGTCCTTCTCGCAAAAGTAACTTCCTCGAATTTATTTGGCATCTGTCAAGTATACTCTGCTCTTCTATCACAGGAATGTTAGCAGTATCTTAAATATTACAAATGCATGCATGCCATGCCACAAATGCCATGCATCAACTTTTAATATGGTCATTCTGTAATGTGCACAACCTCTTGTTTTTAAAAACATTTTAGATAACTGACAATAAGATTTGTTGTATGACCTTGTTTATTAAGACTTCATTTAAGATGTAAGTAGGAGCATTGGAGTCTTATAATTATTATTATTATTATTATTATTATTATTATTTATTTTTATAGACAAAATATTGTAAGACTGCAATACATCAGATGGCTTAAGGGATGAGACTGTGGTAGTGTGCATGAGCCAGCTGACTCTCAGCTGAACACCCCCGTGTGTGATGGGGTTCGTTTCCTGGCTGTATCACCTTCTGTATCGTGACTCCTGTTCTCTTATAGCCTACGCTGCCTTCCATCACAACGCGGGGGGCAGCATGTCTGACATTATAATCCTTAAAGATGGACAGTGGCCTTCAGTATCATAAGTAGGCACAAGCATTTGATAACATCTCAGACAAAAATAACTAACAAACAGCTATTTGAATCATAAAGCATAAATGCCAGCATAGTTATAACCAAAAATTGAAAAAATGCTATAACTCCAAAATTAGCTTGGATATCAGTCCAAAGGTTAATGCTTTCTGTTGTCCCTCCTCTCATCTCTCTCTGTCGCTCGCTCAGGTGGAGTCCTTCATCCTGGACCAGGAAGACCTAGATAACCCTATTATGAAGACTGCATCAGAGTTGCTGTTGTCCAGCGCCACAGATGGAGTCGATTTGAGGACGGTAGACCCAGAGACCCAGGCACGCCTTGAAGCTCTGCTGGAAGCTGCAGGTATGAATCGGTTTCCAAATCGGTCGACTCAATTTATTTTGTTTTTAAACATAACCAAATTTTCATTGATCAGATTTTGACTATTTTGAAAATTACCAAATGAGTTTAATCCTATGAACTCTCATCCTCCTAGTTTTAATCCTTACTTAAATGTCAGTGAATCAGTGGGATTAAGCTGCTTGCGTTTCTGTGGCAGTTTCGTCTATAAGGTCTATGGTTTTGGATCTGCGGGTTTTTAGACAGTCCATCCGGGAAATCTTGATTTTGGGATCGCAATATTAAATGCAAATTCCACCAATCTTTGCAATATTTGTGAGAGCTTTCAAATTTGCTAAATTGCTGACTTTTCTGCATTAAATGGCCAACTCAACAGACCGCTTAAACTTGTCGCACCCCCCCTGAACTTTATTTGGTGCGTATTGTATTGTCGTGAGGGTATTGTAATGAGCACTGTATTGTAACATATTATAGTATAAATAATCTAATGTTTATTTTATAGGATTTATTGACCTAAGCAAAAACACAGTAAATTATTTTTTGTAATTTTAAGCCCATATTGTTTTGTTTATAAAGAAACCAATAAATTGGTTTTAAAATATTTCCAGTTGTTCCTGTTATATGCAGAATGAGTATTATGATAGGAACAATTTGCAAATTTAGCAAATTCCAGCAATTCTACTACACAAAAAACACAAGTTTTGTGAAAAGTAGCCACATCAAGCATTTTTGGTCCCATTAATCACGATTAAACTCAGTGAAATCCAGGGGGGACTGCTGAGAGTCCTACATATATATTTTGGATGATATTTGAGTAATTAAGTTTTAGTAGATTTATAATCTGGGTGTGAGTGGCTGGGTTGACTAATCCATCAGTTGTGTGTGTCCTGGCTTGCTCAGTCAGGGCTTACAAACATGACCAAGCAGATTAATACTGCACTTTGCCTGGTTCTTGATGGCATGCATTGAGTCTAAGGCTAATGGCTAATCTTAAATATCTTACCCATTGTCTTTGCCAAACGTTTCAGGGTACACTAGAACGACACATAGGTTTGGTTGTTGTTTTAACCCCACATTATGTTGGTGGATAATCCAATATTTTTTAAATTTCCTTTTAGACACTCGGCTACTTTGCTATATCGGTTCTTCGAGGAACACGGATGATTTCAGTTACAATAATAGTAACATCACAGGTTTTGTGTACCCTGTGTGTGTATCATTTTCACTTACCTATCAATTCACTGCTAGTATCAAGTATCAAAAATAGAACACTATCACTTTCAGTTGAGTTTGTATCAGGTATAGATATTTTTCCGGGCCCGATAAATAGTATCTGTTTATCTCGGCAAAGTTGCCTAGATTTTGGCTATTAAGAGGCACTCAATAAAAAAGTTACGAATCAAAAAAGTACTACAATATGAAATTATGTTGAAGGAAAAAAAGAATCACAGAGGCTTATCACATTACTAAAAATCTCCCAAATTGTTTATCACGACAAGGTAATGTCGTGTGCTCTTATACTTGAGCACTGTACCACCCTATTGTAACATGGTTGTGTTGAGTTTCTGTTCCGTGCTCTGTATTTTGTATTCAATGACACTTTCATGTTGTCTTGATTTTGTTCAACCTGGGAGCTCACAATACCATAAAATCAGTATCAGTGGAATTCCACGATTCTTGAAACCCAATTTGATACAAGTAAAAAAATAAAAATAAATGCTTGGAATATACTTCAGCATACACCATATACTTCAGCATAAATGCGTCTTATTAAAATGCACTTTATATAAATATTACAAAGTAACTACAGCCTCCCAAGTATTTAGCAATGAACTGCAAATAATATTGTGCTTAGATGAATTTAGAAAACCATGAACATCTACAGTACCTTGAAAATGGTATATATCCTGCTGATAAAGATAAGAGTGCAATAAATAGTGAACAGTTACTGACACCATAACGGACCATCGTCTGAACAGGCAAACATTATATTTTGATGAGATATTTCACTGAAAACTCAGGATCTTCGCCCATTACAAACTTGATGTTTAAAGGAAGCGGTTTCCATTTCTAATGTTTATCGAAGCAAATGTGCTGACGTAGCGAACAGCTCTGTAGTCCTCTACAGCTTTGTCTTTTACGCCATTATTGGCACCTCAAAATTCTTGGTCTTCTCTGCAACTCCTGACGCGATTCAAGAACAACTTGTTTGTCAACTAAGATTTCCTGACCATCACATGACACACAAAATGACACCTCATATTTTCAGCCGCAGAAAAGTTTCAATGCGAGACTCCCTATCTACTTTTCAAAACAGCACCCCTCCTGACTAGTGGCTATTCTGTTCTAGTCATTTTGCAGTTGCTATCATGGAATTACTCTAGTTAATTCGATCAATTATTATCAGTTAATGCTATCAGTCCATATCTCTTGTTTCGATCAGTCATTTTTCCAATACCAGAAAACCATTTAATCTAGGGTGAAAACCCGTGTTATATTGCGCGGTACAATTGTATTTTTTTCTTGTGTGTCGCAGAAGAATGCCCCAATGAAAAAAACTGAACTGTTGTCTGCTTTCCTCGACTGCAGGACATGAGGGATGGCACGGCTACAGTCTGGGTCGTTCCTGTAAATCAGAACACTTTGTTTTTTACTTTGGTTAAGCACAAAAAAGGCGACTTCCCCAGCAAATGCTGGCCATTTTCACCACTGCCTATATCTGTTAAAATATCAAAACACAGAGGAGTATAATAACACAAGAAAAGCTCCTTAATATTCCATAATTAACTTGATCAAAGTCAAAATAGTTGTCTGATCAAAGAAATTAGTTGTGATACAACACCTTGCGCCTTTTTTTTTTTTATTATTATCAGCTTGAACGTAAAATGCTCCAACAGCAGCTGCTCTCCCTGCCGCGCTGCCAAACCCACAGTCGGCAGAGTGATTGGGGGGTGCTGACACTATTGTTCTCTGCTGCGAGTTGGTCAGGCTGATCCAGACCCCTCGTCCCTATCCCCACCAGCCTCCTGTGAGGACTGGCGCTATGCCGGTGCACAACTGGAGTAGTGCCACCTAGCGACCACGTCGTGTTGCAGCATTTGCCCCTGATTGAGAAGCGGGCAGCTGTTTGACTCGCTGTTTGGGTTTTAACCGGAAGTTATATGCTCGGCAGTGCCACTGTCAGACAGTTGACTACAGTTGGTGCCCAGTCTTGGAATGTTGGGGTCGTTTTAAACTATTAAGCTATGAAACTGAGGCTAGAAACTCATGAAGTAACATTGGTGGTAATTTTTTTGAAAGTCATATTTTTCATTTTGGTTTTTACAACCAGTCACTGAGAAGTGTTTATTTTGCTTTTGTCATCAGCTCCCTGTTGTTACATTTATGTTTTTCCTTTACCACTCCAAGCTAAATATCATAAGTTGAAGGTATACCTTTTTGTTTGTAACATGATCTGAAACTCCAAAACCGATATGAAAATCCTCAAATAGCCTCACAGAAATGACAATCGCTCTGTAATGTGGGCTGTAACAAGGGCCAACTATTCTGAAGTATATAACCTGGTCAGTTAGACACAAGTGTGCATGCTTGTTTTTTGTTTTCATTCAGTGTGTTTAGTGCGTCAGCTGTACTGTATACTTGGCACGTTTGGGTCAGTAGCCTTTTTATTTTTTCATCTTCGACCTGCAAGATAAACTGGGTACATTAATGATCAACCTCCCAGACCTCCTCCTTCTCTGCCTGGGGAGTGTTGCGAAATCACACGCTTACAGCCATGCTAAGTTTAGACGGAGCTGCAGGCAAAGCGGTCAAAACACAGGAGGACCACAAGGACGAGGAGCTCCTGTCTGCCCTGTTAATGGATAGGTTGAATCTGAACAGAAAGTTCAAAGCTGTCACTTTTAGCTTCCCCTTTCCTTGCTACAGTTTTGTCTGCGCCCGCAAAATGTGCGCAGACGTACGCAACGCGCTCCTAAGCAAACTTGAACGGCCTGGCTTGGAAACAGTCCTTGCCCCGTCTTGTGAAAGAGTTCTTTTTAATGTAGGTCATCAGAACAAGCTGTTTTTTCTTCTTCCCTCTAGCTCCCCTCTCTGGCTTTCTCCGGCCTCTCTCACACGCGTGCGCGTGCGCACACACACACACACACACACACACACACACAGACAGACAGTCACACAGACACTCACACAGACACTCATGCAAGTGTTCTTGCTTCCTTCCCCTTCTGACCATTGGTTCTTGGATTTGTTTACTCCAATTCACTCTTGACGCCATACGATTGATCCTGAATTGGACTGGACCAAACTGTGCACCAAAATTATTTTGTCCCAATGTTTGTTCCAATTGAATGTCAGTAAATAGCTCTTCTGCCATAGGTAGACATTACTACACTGTAATAAACTGTTATTGTATTATCATGCCATATTATCAACAGAAATGTCAATGCAACAAAAAAAATGCCTGTTTGTGAAAGTTGCAGCGACTCGTGGTGAAAAACACCGGGGAAATACTCTTTCTCACAAAACACACCCAAGTCGCGCTTTTTGATAAAGTCGCTGGTCGCTTGTTTATTCTAAGTTTATTAATATTACACTTGTCACGTCTCCGCACAAAACATGTCTGTTCGAAATGGGCTGTTTGCCTTCACGGGAAGCCCTGCCCCTGCTGGCTCGCTGTTTATTGAAAGTTTATTAATATTACATGTGTCCCGTGTCCAAGTTGCACCAAATTGGATGTCCTTGGGTCCCCAGCGATAAACCTGCCAAGTGGGAAGTAGATCAGATGAAGGGTTGTCAAGATAATCGAAGGACATAAATCCAGAGATGCCGTCCTTTATAGTTAGATGACAATCAAACTAAAAGTTCAAACGCCCTAGCCCTGGATTGTCTAGAACTGATAGCCTATGTTGTGTCCATCCCATAACATTTACAAGATCTGATCTTGCACCAGAGCTCCAATATATTATCTCTATTTCCACTCTGTATATTATGTTGCCAGATGTTGACATAGTTGAAGTGACGGTGTGAATCGTACATTGTCAGCCAGTTGTTGAAATGAAAGACTGTCAAGGCCATATTAACACATGCTGGTTTGTGTTTTCTGTGTGTGTGTGGTTTTTTCTTGTGTTTGTTTTGTGGATGCTACTACTAACCTTGGATTGGATTGGCCTGGACTTGCTGCTTCATCTGGTCTCTTGCTGGGTGTGGTTGTGCTCTCCTGTGGCTTGCCCTATGCACCTCTGCCTTCTCGATGTCTGGCAGGCATCGGTAAACTGTCCACTGCCGATGGTAAAGCTTTTGCAGACCCAGAGGTGCTACGGCGGCTGACCTCATCTGTGAGCTGCGCCCTGGACGAGGCCGCAGCCGCCCTGACCCGGATGAGAGCGGAAAACACACTCAATGCCGGGCAAGCTGACAAGTATGTATCTCAGTCATACTCGCAGGACAATTAAATGATAGGTTTGCTAGTTTCCCATCCAGGATTTATCAAAATGTTGGTTCCGATCTTTGATAACGGTTCAGGCACCACCCTACTGAGTGCTTTATTTTGTGGAACTTACAGTTCTGCTGCAACTTCTTAATGTGCTTAAATGCAAGCATCTAAACCTTTATTTACTTTTAAATCTTATTTTCGAAAGCTGGAAACTGATATTATGGTAAGGTGTTTCTTAGTGTATTTTTTAAACATGTTTTGAATAACAGTAATTTATTCTGTAATTTATTTGGACCTTTTATTTTTTTTTTTATATTCTGGTACATCCAAAGCGCAACGTTAACTGCAGTAGATTGCCAGAAGGAAGTGGCACAATTTCCTGTTTCTATTAGCGCAGAGGTAGCTAAAAGAGCAGATTTTTCCTCTTAAATGTGACATTAAACGATTTTTTCAAAAGGGACAATAAATGTTTTAGCAATTTCTAAATGTTTGCAGCATTGGACTGCATTAAGTACAAAGAGAAGCTGCAGCAGAGTGGAGAGTGCAGCAAGTTCCTCAATAGTAAACGGTTCAGCAAGGTTGTGCTTTGAACAGTTCTAAATGATAGGAAGCAACATTTTATTAAGCCCTGGGTTAAAAAAAATAAAGAACCTACCCTTTAACGGCCTCAAAAATCGACATCCCTTCTGTTGCGATGTCTGTAAAAATGTGTGTTCGACCTGTGTATTCTGTGTGTATGGGCCCCTTTAGTGGCAAATCAGGCTGTGACGTTGTTATTGTGACCCGACTGTGTGTCGTCCTGCCACAGTGGCAGTAATTGTAGCAGTCTGGTTATTTTCAGCCGTAGTTTAGCGGAGGCGTGCTCGGACGGCGACGTAAACGCCGTGCGCAAGCTGCTGGATGAGGGACGCAGCGTCAACGAACACACAGAGGAGGGAGAGAGCCTGTTGTGCCTCGCCTGCTCCGCCGGCTACTATGAACTTGCACAGGTGGGTGTTTATGGAGGGTGTTAGATCCCATTTTTTAAAATTTATTATCAAAATTTTTATTTTTATTTTTTACTGTGACAGAAACATGTACAAATGGAAGGTTCTGCAGCCTCTGACCATGTTGTTTTGCCTTCAGGTATTGCTGGCCATGCATGCCAATGTGGAAGACCGGGGGATCAAGGGGGACATCACGCCACTCATGGCTGCCGCAAGTGGAGGCTACGTAGACATCGTCAAACTGCTGCTCGTGCACGGGGCAGACGTGAACGCACAGTCCTCCACAGGTGAGCCCCTTCGTCCTCCCTCACGGACGCATTCATCTTGGCGATCGACTACACCACTTTTCTCCTCCAACTTGGTTTCCTGTGCCGCTTCCGGTTCTCCAGGCAACACGGCGCTGACGTATGCGTGCGCCGGCGGCTTCGTGGACGTGGTGAAGGTGCTGCTGAAGGAGGGCGCCAACATTGAGGATCACAATGAGAATGGACACACACCCCTAATGGAGGCAGCGAGCGCTGGCCACGTAGAGGTGGCGCGAGTGCTGCTGGAGTACGGTGCCGGCATCAACACGCACTCCAATGAGTTCAAGGAGAGTGCACTCACGCTTGCCTGCTACAAAGGTAACCGCTAAAATAAAATGTTGAATATTTGAATAATTAAATACTAATTTAATAATATATAGTAATCATATATAATATAATATTAATAACGAAGAATTTATATTAATAACTAATCCCTTCTTGCTGTAGGTCACTTGGACATGGTGCGATTCCTGTTGGAAGCCGGAGCAGATCAGGAGCATAAAACAGACGAAATGCACACAGCGCTTATGGAGGCTTGCATGGTGAGCATCTGACCCAAACTCCACCACACTCCTTCCACCCCTCTCATTTTATGCTCTACCATTCAGGACGAACACATCACTGAACACCCACGGCATTCTTATCACCATCAACCGACCATCAGACTTTTTTTTTTGGTTGATTATTCCATGAAGTCCTGTACGCCCACCTCTAGCTTCAGGTGCTTATCTCTGCGCTCCCTGTGTGTCTCTCTACGCTGTCCCAGGACGGCCATGTGGAGGTGGCGCGACTGCTGTTGGACAGCGGCGCGCAGGTCAACATGCCAGCTGACTCCTTCGAGTCTCCGCTCACTCTGGCGGCCTGCGGTGGACACGTAGAGCTGGCGGCCCTGCTCATAGAGAGGGGAGCCAACCTGGAGGAAGTAAGCGAACACACACGCGCATGCATTCATGCAGTTTGTCAGTCCCTTACTGGTCAGTCCCTGTGTATTCCCTATTGAACCTTATGTTAGAGCTGGGTATCATGATTAGAAACAAGACTAGAAATCATCTGGTATTTGTGATATTCTGTCAATCCCAGCAATTACTTTTTATGTTGTTGTAAATTTTGTGCTGCAAAAGTACATTTTATTTATTCATGTTTTACATATTATAAACTCATATATATATATATATATATATATATATATATATATATATATATATTTCTTTTTTTTTCCCTCTCTTTACAAAAGTTGTTGACTGAGACATCAAATGGGTTTCCATGAGTCACACCTGCCCCTATGCCATCTGATCTGTTGGTGCATTTGTTTGTGTCTAGGTGAACGATGAGGGCTACACCCCCCTGATGGAAGCAGCAAGAGAAGGCCACGAGGAGATGGTGGCGCTCCTACTCGCTCAAGGTAAACAGAAAAACCAATCCTATTAGTAAAGTTTCACTGCTTTTAAAAGTTGACACTCTTCATGGTTTGTTCTGTGCAATTCACGTTGTGTAGGAGACAGATTTGTTGTCTCATACAATAAGGACCTATTGGGATCATCTCTTTGTAATCAACAAATCTCCCTTCCTCTTAGAATTGATCAATAATTTTCTACATTTCATGTACAGTTCATGATACAGCTCTCTAACAAACAGTCCCCAAACGGGACTGCTGGGCGAACAAGTACTCGGGGGCCTTGCATTAGAGATGGCATGCCACCTGTTGACAGACTTGGCACTACTTGACTGGTTTTCATACCACACAGGAAACACATGATCACATGTAATGCAGGAATAAAGCATATCAACACCAGATTTAAAGCACACTTGCACATTTATTTTTTACTAGACCCGGTAAATGAGAACACCGCCATAGCCTACAATAAATGCAATACATCTTTTCAACCATATCATAATAAGGAACAAACTGTTCATACCACCATTTTCAAAGTGAATGACAAAGCAGTTTGTTGATGCGTGGTTGCAACGAATCATCCTCTGTTCAGCGTCTGCACAGTAGATAACAGACCATAACATAATCCAGGTTGTCCAACTAGAAATCATCCTATTTTTCTGTCTCCTTTTTTTGCCTGAAAGGTGCCAACATCAACGCCCAGACGGAAGAGACGCAGGAGACGGCGCTGACCCTGGCCTGCTGCGGGGGCTTCCTAGAGGTGGCTGACTTCCTCATCAAGGCGGGGGCCGACATTGAGCTGGGCTGCTCCACTCCTCTCATGGAGGCGGCGCAGGAGGGCCACCTGGAGCTGGTGAAATACCTGCTTGCTGCAGGTGAGTACAGAAGAGTCGGTGGCTGCACACCCTGTTGTGATGCTACCGTTATCCTCACTTTCGCTTTGCTCCCCAGGGGCAAAGGTATACGCCACCACAGCGACGGGAGACACTGCTTTAACTTACGCGTGTGAGAACGGACACACTGATGTGGCGGATGTGCTGCTGCAAGCTGGAGCCAACCTGGTTAGGCATTGCACTCCCACCTCCTCCCTCCTCTCCCTTAAGACAGCTCTGTCCATTTATTTCAACCCAGCACTCTGTCCCTCTCTGTGTCGCAGGAACACGAGTCTGAGGGGGGAAGGACTCCCCTGATGAAGGCTGCCAGGGCGGGACATCTCTGCACAGTACAATTCCTCATCAGCAAAGGTGACAGAAGCTTAGACGATAACCTTTTTTTCCAGACAATTATCTTGATTGTCTGAACCCGCTTCTTAAATAAAAGGCAGATTATATTAAGTTGGTATTCCAGACTTAAAACTTTGAAGCAGCCCCATTAGTGGCTTATAGTCTCTCAATCAACATGTGTCAAATCCGATTTAATTGACAATTGGGGTCGATTCAATAAGGACATTGATCAGAGCTTCCTTAATCATCTTCGGGATACTGGAGTCACTCGAATTATTACCGTTACATTTGTTATCCCAAATTCCCAAATAAGTAAAATGATTCACAATAAGAAAATTGCCAATATTCAACAGTTAATTGAGGATATAAAAATAAATCTGCCATTTGATTTAATTCTATGGTCTCAGCCTAAAAGAGCTATTCAGGAATCTTATAATTCTTTAATCAAGTATCCTACTCCTAGACCTTGTGCACATAGATCATGTCTAAACAAGAGATTTTCACTATGCGTGCAAAGAGATTCTGGAAATGCTAGTGCCAGAGGAGAGAATAGGGCAATTTTCTGCTGTCCAACAAGAAAATTATCTTTCTACGACTACCCATTATTTTTCTATAAAGCTTAAACGATGGGGTTGAAAAGTGACCCTTGGGCGGGTCATGCGGCTAGGTAGGGCTAATTTGAAGCTAGCTGATAGCTTTCCGTTCATAGTGCAATTTCCAAATGAGAGGAATTATGATTTAACAATTTGGACATTCCACTTTCCAGGTGCTAACGTGAACAGAGCCACAGCCAATAACGATCACACGGTGGTCTCTCTGGCCTGCGCTGGTGGACATCTTGCTGTGGTGGAGCTGCTGCTGGCACACGGGGCCGATCCTACGCACAGACTCAAGGTGAGGGATGCACCAAACATGGCTCAAATACTATTATCCAGTTGTCTGTCCATTTGATGGTAACCTGTAACCTGTTTGTATCAATAGGATGGGTCCACTATGCTCATTGAAGCTGCTAAAGGAGGCCACACAAACGTGGTGTCCTACCTGTTGGACTACCCCAACAACATCCTGTCTGTCCCAGCCCCCGACCTATCCCAGCTCACCCCACCCTCGCAAGACGCCTCTCAGGTTAGCACAGCCTTCCTTATAGACTTGCAGATATTTCTCTATCCTTTAAAAATGTCCAAACTGAGAACACCATGTGGTCCCCCTTCAGGTTCCTCGTGTCCCATTCCAAGCTCTGGCCATGGTGGTGCCTCCCCAGGAACCAGACCGTGCCCCTTCAAACATCGCCACGCCTCCACCCGTCTCCAGCAAAGGTGACCTTAAACCATCCACTAACCTGTCTTTCTCCAGTATTTGTGCAACCTGTCTTACCCTCCGTTTTCTGCCCCACTCAGGTGTGTCCAAGCAGAGACAGGCAGCAATGCAGCCCAGTGGTCCCAGTTCAGTGGGCAGGGGTCCCGAGACAGAGCCCCTGCCGCCATTCCACCTGTGCCAGCCCCTGGAGTGCATCGTGGAGGAGACGGAGGGAAAGCTGAACGAGCTGGGCCAACGGATCAGCGCCATCGAGAAGGCCCAGCTGCAGTCACTGGAGCTCATTCAGGGCGAGCCGCTCACCAAAGACAAGATCGAAGAGCTCAAGAAGAGCAGAGAGGAGCAGGTAATCCAACAGAGCCATGCCCAAATCCCTCCCCGCATGCGGTATGAAAGTCTCATGAATAAAAAGAATGAATTGGAGTCTTGAAGCTGTGACATTCAATTTGCTGTCACCCGATTAGGTGCAGAAGAAGAAGAAGATCCTGAAGGAGCTGCAGAAGGTGGAGCGCCAGCTGCAGCTGAAGACGCAGCAGCAGTTCACCAAAGAGTACATGGAGGCCAAGGGCTTAAAGGAGGAGCAGGAGGCGGGGCAGAACCAGGGCCCGGGTCCAGGGCCCGGCAGTACCACGTCATCGCTGGGCTCCCTCCCTATTGTGGCGGGGGCCCAAACGCATACCGGCTCTGACACCGACGAGGAGGCCAACAAGGACGGGGAGCAGGAAGAGCAGCCGGGAGATGAAGGGGAAGAGGTGAGAAAATAAAAAATAATCCAAGCTTGACATCTGTATTGAACATTGCTCAAACTATATGAAATATATTATTTAAAAAATCTTAATCAACTTCCGCTGCTGTAACACCTGAATTTCCCCCTGGGATAAAGTGTTATCTTGAAGATTGTCAAGTCCGGCACAAAGGTTAAACCACTTGTTGTTCAGGAGGAAGATGAGGACGAGGATGATGAAGAGGGCTCGGAAGACGAGGCAGAGGGAGAAGATGGCGATTATGGCAAGCTGCCCCAGGTGGACACCATCCTCTACCGGGACGGGCAGCAGCCCCCGCTGCCTCCCTCGCCTCAGGCCCAGCCCCCCCCTCCTCCTCTCCAGGATGTCTTCGTTCCCATCCACCCTCTGCCGGAGTACAACCCTGCCGATTATCCTGGCAGCACCAGCCCCGAGCTGCAGAGGGTGCTGCTGGGGGGGCAGCAGCCCGGCCAGCAGCTGGCTCCAGACGGCCTCATGGTGGCGACGCCTGCACAGACGCTCACAGACACGCTGGATGACATCATGGCAGGTGGGTGTGGCTCCGGTTTGAGCGTCTTTCGGTCCTGAGATTGTATTTGAGTCTGCCTTAAAAGATGGGTTCTCTATCTCTCACCAAAGGATTATCAAACATGTCATAGCCCAATCTCGCTGAAAGCTTTGCGTTTGAGAAATGTGCCACACTGCTTTGATGCAGTCCTATCGGGCAAATGTTGTGGGGGAAAAAAAAGAAAATTGCGGAAGTACATATAAATCGTAACATTGTCTACAGTATGTTGCCAGTAGGGAGCAACGTCATGTACGGTTTCTAGTCTCTAACGTTAGCGTGGATATTGCAAAAGAGTTATAACCCTGAAAAACATGACAAGATACACAGTATTCAACTGACTATATTGTGAGTTTCCCGTATTCAAAAAGGAAATACATTTTTTTGAGGCTTAAATATTTGCTCCATTGGACTGCATTTAAGCACAGTGAGAAGCTGCAGCAGAGTGGTAAGCTTCTCAATAATAAAGCATTAAGTGAGGTTGTGCTGTGAGTTATAAATGATGGAGACCAACATTTTAATTGTTGAAAAATGGCAAACCTATACTTTAAAGTGTTGAGATAACACCTCTAATCTGTGTTGCAGCTGTGAGCAGCCGTGTGCCCATGCTCAACACTACGACCTCGCCCACGCCCCTGTCCCAGCCGCCTACGCAAACGCCCGCCAACATCGCCTCTCCGCCCTCGGTGCTGCCCCTGTACCCCTCTGTTGACATTGATGCACATGTGAGTCCAAGCTGAAAAATAGAAATGACTGATATTACCACCCAGGTTTGAAAGGGCCGTGACGTTTAACCCCCCCCCCCCACAGACTGAGAGTAATCACGACACAGCGTTGACGCTGGCCTGCGCCGGGGGCCACGAGGAGCTGGTGTCCGTCCTCCTCGCACGAGGAGCCAACATCGAGCACCGGGACAAGAAAGGTAACGGTGACTAAACAATCGCCGAAAATGGACACGAAAGGCACAAGTGTGGGTGCGTACCACTAATGTTTCACAAACATTTTAACCGCAGGGTTCACCCCTCTTATCCTGGCTGCCACTGCTGGCCATGTGGGAGTGGTAGAGGTCCTCCTCGACAAAGGGGGGGACATCGAAGCTCAGTCTGAGAGAACCAAAGACACGCCGCTCTCCCTGGCCTGCTCCGGAGGACGGCAGGAGGTGAGTGAAAACAGTCTGAATCGTAGAAAGTGATGAATGAAATAGACGATAGCGTCTGCAACGTCACCCATTTGTTTCCCAAGACACTGTTTGCAACCTTGAGTTTGGGTTTGCGTTTATTCGCCATCTTCACTTCAGAACTGGAGCTTGTGACCCGTCAAAGCAACCATCAATATAAACACATCTTAAACCCTAAGTATCCTCCCAGATAGGACTGGGCCGGTCATGAAATTTTTGCTGCTGATCGATCGTCACCTAATAATCGCATTGATTGGCAATATGATCTCATCCCCTGTTAGGTCACAAAAAGGCAGCTTTAGTAGAATATAATTAACAACACCTATTTCTTTAAACAGAACAAAGATTGAACATTTCCAAACATTTTGGAATAAATCAAATAAATGTTTTTTTTTTACAGGGCTAAAAAAGGAGGCTTTGTAAAAACAAAATGAAACCAAGAAGACGAGCATGAACATGCTCGGAACCTCGACCAGTTTAAGGCACCAGCGAGGCTGTGTGACTGTCCGGCAGTGTGCACATACAGGAATATTAACGACCCGTCTTTGCGCGAGTTAAATATTTTAACTTTTTGCCGTCCTCCGCGACAAAATGAACCGGATGTAATGTAGCAGATCAAGTCTGGTGCAGATATGGACAAGGAGACACTTATAAAATAACGAAACATTCTTAGATATAATAATCGATACAAAATAATCGAGTTTAATATATTTTATTGGTGTCATCACCATAGCAACATATCTCTCGTTTCATCTTGTGGTCGTACCTCTCCCTCGCTCCAGGTTTTCCTCCCCCTATGCCATTATCCCGTTCCCATCTACCGCTTTCCATCTGAACACAGCATTAGTTGTTGAGCAACAATAAACATATAGTTTCCTCCTCTTCATCGAGAAGCTCTCGTTTTCTACGCGCAGCCGTGTTTATTTGTTGTTATTCCATATGCCTCCGTCTGCTACTACTTTTTTTTCCCTCCCCGACCGCCCCCTGTCGTTCCGGGGAGTACTACTTCTTTCTGGCAGGGTATTTTTGTTTTCCCGTAACACCCTGCGCCGCAAAGACAGCGTAAGACAGTCGTATCGATTAAATTCTCATCAGCAATTAATCGATAGTTGATTAATTGTTAAAATCCATATTTTTGAAAGATTGTGTGGTGTTTAAGCATACGTGAAATAATTTATGTATATTTATAGGGAAGGTAGATTTTATACATTCGAGAAAAACATTATTACAACTGCCGATGATGGAGTTTTTTTGCGTGTAGGTTGATGACCGTCAATCCCGCTTATGTACGATAATGAAATAACCGGCCCGGCCCTACTCCCAGGCACTGATTAGAAGAAGTAAACTTAGATATTGAGACCCTCAAGTCTCAAAGGTAAAAAAAAAAAATTTATCTTCTCCATTTCTAATGGGAAGTTTCTTCTTTTTCCCTTGACCTCCATTCAGTCTGAGGTTTTCTGAAGCAGCATCTAGTGTCAGTTGGCCAAACCTCACTTTACGGCACGTAGGCATTGTCGCTTGGACTCTCCCGCTTGAGAGACCTCACTAACGTTGGTGCATGTGTCTCCTGCGCTTGTAAGGTGGTGGAGCTTCTGCTGCTCCGTGGAGCCAATAAGGAACACCGCAACGTTTCAGACTACACACCTCTCAGCCTGGCTGCTTCCGGGGGCTACGTCAACATCATTAAGATCCTTCTCAATGCTGGGGCTGAGATTAACTCCAGGTGAGGGGCAAGAACCTCAATGTGACACCATTACTACTTAGCTAATTGGACAAAGAAACAAGGGCTGTAGCATCTGTTTTGGAGTGCTAAGGAACTTTTGTTACAAAGACAATGAAACAATATCATTATATTGGAAAATATGTCAAACCCAAACCTAATGATCAATACTTTAAAATAAGTCACTTTCCCTAGATCCATGGAAAAAAGTTTCCTTTACAAATATTTCCATCTGGTTTAACTTTATGAATAGGAATACTGACATTGTTTACAAAGAAGTGAATAATATTGAATTAATTATATGGTATTGGGTTGAGGCATAAGATATTGTGGTACCAGTTGAAACTTTACAAGTATGATCACGGTATCAGGCTGCCAAATGTATTACAAAAAGAAAATCACAAAAGTTCCTAAATTGCAACGCAAGTTTTGAGAAAAGCGGTTCCAAAATTTGTCCAAAGAAATCCTGAAGGGACTTTAAAGTATTGTGAATGTCTCCCCCTTCCTTGTGCTTCTTTGCAGGACTGGCAGCAAGCTGGGCATCTCCCCTCTGATGCTGGCAGCAATGAACGGCCACGTGCCAGCGGTGAAGCTGCTGCTAGACATGGGCTCGGACATCAACGCTCAAATTGAGACCAATCGCAACACGGCACTTACTCTGGCCTGCTTCCAGGGCCGCGCAGAGGTCGTCAGTCTGCTGCTTGATCGCAAGGCTAACGTAGAACACCGTGCTAAGGTAAGATGCTACACACTGCAAATCCTATAATCCTCAGTTAGATTGCTGGGGGGCAGCGATCCCAATTGATGATTGTGCACAAGCAGAACCCCTTGCATATAAGCCAATGTAATGTGGCAAATGCAGTCTCCCGTTTTATACATATAGGAAACAAATTAAAATCAATAGATCAAAAATAAAAACACAGGCATGAGAGTCGGGAACCGGCGCGCACGGTGCACCGCTGTTTGGAGGAACGATTAAAAAAAAAAAACAAATTCCGGTCCAGTTCTCTAGGATAGGTTTACATTTTTGATTTCCCATACAAGTAAGTAAATAAAATAAATCAATCTTTCTCAATAAGATTATGTAATATATACATATTGTTGTCACAAGAATTGCCTATAGGGGTGGGAAGTGAGATCCGATCACAAGTGGGCGACAGTGCACTTGCACCGTGTCAATGCTCTATTTTCTCCTGCCAGACAACCTATTATTTATTTTTCAAAATATTTATATTTTTATTTTTTTTAACATCTGTCATCAATCGACGATTTAATCCTAATCTGCCGAAGCCTAGGGGAGACTGCATTACATGATGTTCTATGCGCGCGCCCCCCCCTTCTAGTGATCGCAGATTGGAATTTTGCACTTTCGCCCAAGCCCAATCACAGTGTAGCGATTCTTTTAAAGAGCATATGGTATTTAACAAATGTAAAATTCAAAAAGTCTAAACCCAAGATGAGTCGCCTTTCAAGACACTTGTTTACATTTGAGTGTAATGTAAACAAATCTTCAGGGAAAACCAGTTTGCTCAATTAGACAAAGAATATTTATAGATATATTTGTTTTCCGCACAACGCGTGTCATGCTTATCATAGCGTTTTGGTTTCGTTCAAGCTGGCCATTATGCAGACTTAGTGCTCACTCTGTGTCCACAGACTGGGTTAACGCCTCTCATGGAGGCAGCATCAGGGGGCTATGCCGAGGTGGGCCGGGTGCTGCTGGATAAAGGAGCTGACGTCAACGCCCCTCCTGTGCCCTCTTCCCGGGACACCGCCTTGACCATTGCCGCTGATAAAGGCCACTACAAGTTCTGTGAGCTTCTTATCAACAGGTAGGTGATTTTGTACACATGAAAAACAAAACCCTTACATTTCTGTTTTTAAAGTTCAATCCATAATATTGTCTGTGTTGGGTGGATTACACTACAAGTCCCATAATTCCATTTGAAACGTCAACGCGTTCTTTCAACATCTTATCGATTTTCATTGTTTTGTTTTTTCTTTGTCATTTGAGGTGGTGGAGGTACTTCTTTCATCAGAGGGCGCTGTGAATGTAAACTAGCAACACGGGTTTATCAAATTAACCACAGTAGCCGGACCGCACAACCAGCAAAACAGCATATATAGGAGCATGTACATAACACAAATACATTGAATAGCTGTCTTTTATTAAGTGCGATAAATTTGGGATGAATATCAAATAGGGATTGTTTTTATTAAAACTGAATAATCTTGCGGATTACCACTTTAATTATCTTAACTCATTTTCAAGATGATCTTATTACAATTGAGTGCTTTACCTTCACTGTCTTGTTCCTTCCCGTAATACCGTTGCGTCTCTTCACAGAGGTGCTCACATCGACGTGCGTAACAAGAAAGGGAACACGCCTCTCTGGCTGGCTGCCAACGGCGGGCATTTTGATGTGGTACAGCTCCTGGTGCACGCCAATGCGGATGTGGACGCAGCCGATAACCGCAAGATCACCCCGCTGATGGCCGCCTTTCGCAAGGTTCACTGTTGCACTTAAATCTTGTCGGGACTTTGACGTTTCAAGTGTTGAAGCCTCCAAGTCTCCAACCGTTTTTCTCGTGTCGCCACTTTCAGGGTCACGTGAAGGTGGTGCAGTACCTGGTTAAGGAGGTCAACCAGTTCCCGTCAGACATAGAGTGCATGAGATACATCGCCACCATCGCTGATAAGGTATATTTATTTAAAAATATATTTCTATATTCAGTGGGGGAAAAACGCTGACTGTGTCTCTGTGGTTCACATAGGGAGATGAAATGCTCCGTTAACCCGTCTGTCACATGACTCCTTCAGGAACTGTTAAAAAAGTGCCACCAGTGCATGGAGACCATCGTCAAAGCCAAAGACCAGCAGGCGGCCGAGGCCAACAAGAACGCCAGCATCCTCCTCAAGGAGCTGGACTTGGAGAAGGTAAACACAACCTGCGGCTTCGCTGGGCAAACTGAGTCCATGAAGGCTCGCTTGTCTCTGACCTCGCCCTCCCAATTTGTGTGACCCGCAGTCCAGGGAGGAGAGCAAGAAGCAGGCTCTGGCCGCCAAGCGCGAGAAGCGGAAGGAGAAGCGCAAGAAGAAGAAGGAGGAGCAGAAGAGGAAGCAGGAGGAAGAGGAGGAGCAGAAAACCAAGGAGGAGTGCTTTGAGATGCAGGAGAACAAGGACGACTCAGCCGAAGGTATGGAGTTTGTAGAAGTATGTAAGACGCTGTCCCATCTTCTTTTCGCCGTGTCCTCAACTTTGTCGCTCTTTTGCCACAGAAACGGAGGTTCCCATCGAGCCTCCGAGTGCGACCACCACCACCACCATTGGCATCTCCGCCACCTCCACCACCTTCACCACGGCCTTTGGGAAGAAGCGGGCCAGCGTAGCCACCACCCCGAGTGCTAATCGTAAGAGCAAGAAGAACAAGACCAAGGACTCCTCGCCCAACGAACCAATCATCTTACAGGATCCACAGGTTAAACCCTCTTTCACTTGCTGCCAGTGTAGTTTAAGTCCAGTGTCTTTATGATGGTACACTGTAATCTTTAATGTATCAAGGACCCTCAATTTGATAACTATTACACCACGGATCACATACTACTACTTATTAGAGACGTATGAGACCCTGATGGTCAAATTTTTTTCTCTGGGACCCAAACCATGCTCAAATTGGGGTCCCAGCATTGAGGGGTGTGATTTAGAAGAGAAAAAATATATATATTTTGTGAAATCCAGTACATATTAGACTATAAGGCAAACTTCTAAGCTACAAATTGTTGCTTTGTGATTAATTATGGCATGGCTTAAGCAAGATGTTTTGGTTTAAGCTTTCCAAACACCAGGAAGTTGGAGGAGTAGTGTACTCGCTGTCACGGCGATAAAGGCATGCTACCCTCATCACGTCTCGTAAATTAAACAATGGTGAAGTTTAACTATCAGTTGTTTTGCTGGGGACCCCCTGGAGCCCAGATCCAAGTTTGAGAACCACTGACATAAAGGGCCACGCTGGTGTCAAATACAGTATAAGCCCATTGCCCATTTCCTAATGGTAGCTCATTTGGGGGGGTGTTACAAAATGTGTGTGCTGAGTAGTGAATGAGCTAAAACTAAATTTTTCGCCAGCCATTTATAATGCTAACTGGTAACACCTGCTCCTCCCCCTGCCAGGTGGCGTTAGCGCAGCACAAGGCCGACAAGAACAAGATCCATGGTGAGCCGCGGGGCGGAGGCGGGGGGGCCGCGGGCGCCAACAGTGACTCGGACCCCCTGGACAGCACGGACTGCGCTAGCGAGAGCAGCAGCAGCGGTGGCAAGAGCCAGGAGCTCAACTACCTCCCCGACCTCACCTCGTCCTCTTACTCCTCCTCTTCCTCCTCCTCCTCCTCCTCGGCCCCCTCCTCCGGGGTGGCGCACTCCCAGGCCCCCCTGCCCGGCCCAGAGAAGCGGCACTGCCCCCAGTTACACAACGACAGCAAGGACAACAAGGTCACAGTCTCCATCTCCAAACCCACGCAGAAGTGAGTCACCGTCTTCTAAACATAATTACTTAATTTAATAAAGTACTACTACTACTTTCAGAGCAGTGACACGTTTAGAACCATATGAAATCATAGCAAAAATGTAAATGATCTTATCAAATGAAAACAATTGAAATGAAATGCACAACAAATTAAAGCCAAAAGAACATTATAAGCAAGGCATACAATTTTTATCGACCAACCCTCGCCCACTCGTGTCAAAATGTCTCCGGGGGAGAGAGGGACTCGTGGAAGGAAATGTGAACGTTTGTCGTCCCCCCCCGGTCCAGAGCTCCAGACACAAGCGACTCGACCCCGAGCTCCCTGCCGTCTCCGTTCAAGAGCATGTCTCTGCCCGTCACCTCCCCGAGCAGCAAGCTGAGCCTCACCAGCCCCAAGAGAGGCCAGAAGAGGGAGGAGGGCTGGAAGGAAGTGGTCAGACGGTCAGTAGCCATGTTGTTCGGCTTTATTCCTTCTTCCTGCTTGTGTCAATGCAGGGAAATAAGGAGAAGTAGTAGAAGTGTGGCTCATGTAGAAATGAGGAAAACAGTGTTATGAAGAAAAACAAAGCATTAGAAGCATTAGAAGCATTAGAGCATTAGAGCATTAGAATGGCAAGAAAAATCATAGAAAATGGGCCGTGCGTTCGGACACAGTAATCAGAAATACTTTAATAATCCCAGGGGGAAATTACTTAATTATGATGCAAGCCCTGTTTTCTTTCAGAAACATTTCTTTCTTACTCTGTAGCTGAAGGCCCATGTTGGCCACAGTCATTGAAAAAAATGAAATCTTTTGTTGCTTGCTTGCTTTGCTTAAGAAACCACATGCATACAAAGCCAAATTGACCAAATATGTGAGGTGGGGGAAAAAAAACAAAACAAGAAACCACCACTCAGTTTTCTTAGCATTTGGAGACAGCTATAAATTTTAGGGCTGTTGATCGAGTTAAAAAAACTGAAAAACAAACTCCCAAAATGAATTAATCACACAATTTGTTGTGATTAATCGCTTTTTGTTGTAAGACTGAAGCTTGTTATAATGGATATTTCAATGTCAAATCATGGAATAAATGTAGTCAACACAAAGGAAGTAGATTTAAATTCAAATACTATTGTTTAATAGCATCTTTCCAACATTGAGCACAGAGTCTCTCTTTGAACGACAGGTTTCCAATAAAACCATCTAGGCCGTCAAAATTGACGGTCAGCTTGAAATGCGTATTTCTTATATGCACTAACAGAAATAATAACACTCAGGCCTATTATGTTGAAGTGCCAGTTGAATTTCAAAACCATCAAGGCCATTAAGATGGGCTTGTCATGGTTCCAGTGTGATTGGGAACAAAACGATAGAGGAGACAGCAACTTAAACAAACAACATAAAACTACAACTTGGGAAAAAAAGGCTATTTTGAGCCGTTGAATGGAATGGGATTGTTCCTGAACGACCCAACATGACAGAAGTAGCGTGGAGTATCCGTACTGAAAAATGCTTCAGTGACGGGGAGCGCAGACGCCCCTCTGGTTTGGAGGGCGATGCTGGTGCGATGCTGGTGCCTGGCAAGGAGCGTGGGGGTTCTCTGCTGTGTTCCACACGGAGCAATCCCCATACTCACGTTTCATGGTCCCTGGTTTCATGGAGAGAGGAAAAAAATAAATTACTTATGATTTGGATTCTAAATCTGTTATGAAATGATGGAATGATACATGGATATATTCCTGTCTATTTACACACCAACGTCCAGAGCTTCAACACGCGTCGTATCGCGCCGGTAAAGGGGCCGTGTTAGTGGGTCGACCTGGGTGTACAGTACAGTACAGTCGATCGTTGACCGGGGACTGAATCCCAAGTTTTTCTCTTCCCACTGATGACAAATGGCATATGTTAGCGGGTGTTCTTGGGTTTTTGGTGCAGTGAGTATTGAGTGCTCTTTATTTGGTGGCTTTCACTCATTCAAACCATGCACTTTGCACGGTTTCCCTTTCAGCTCCAAGAAGCTCTCTGTGCCGGCCTCCGTGGTGTCTCGCATCATGGGCCGGGGGGGCTGCAACATTACAGCCATCCAGGACGTGACGGGAGCTCACATTGACGTCGATAAACAGAAGGACAAAAATGGAGAGAGGATGATCACCATCAGGTAGAGGGATGCCCCGGTGGGAACATGGCCAACTCATTTACAAAGATTATTATTTTTTTTGTTGTTGTTGTTGTGCGGCTGCTTTGAAAACGACATTGTACAATTCTCTACACTACTATTCAATTGAATGTGCTCATTTGTTGTTCTCTTTGTTGTTGCAGAGGTGGCACAGAGTCCACACGACACGCGGTCCAGCTCATCAACGCTCTGATCCAAGACCCCGCCAAAGAGCTGGAGGATCTCATCCCTCGGAACCACATCAGAGCTCCAGGTTCCAAGGCTGCCTCCGCCTCCTTCCCCAGCGCCACGGGGGCCGCCAGTGGCTCTGCCGCTGGGCCCAAAGGTCTGAGCTCACTGGTGACGTCCACGGGGGTCTCCTTCCAGGCCTCTTCATCCTCATCTTCGTCCTCCTCCCAAGCGGGCGGCAAGATGGGGAAGGGGCTGTCATCGGGCGTGAGGCAGCCCTTCCCTGTGTCCCTGCCGCTGGCCTATGCCCACCCCCAGCTGGCGCTGCTGGCCGCGCAGACCATGCACCAGATCCGACACCCCCGCCTGCCCATGGCCCAGTTTGGCGGCACCTTCTCGCCCGCTGCTAGCACCTGGGGCCCATTCCCTGTGCGACCCGTGAGCCCTGGCAGCGCCAACGGCTCCCCCAAGCACAACGGGGGAAGTGGCAGCACCGGTGGCCAGATCCGATCCAGTTCCTCAAGCCACGGCGAGCACGGCACAGCCGCCGGCTCGGTGGCGCCCACCACCAGCTCCGTCGCCCCTAACACGCACGCATCTACTGCTACGGCCTCGCCTCATACACCCACCCCCACCCCGTACAACCCCCAGCCCAGCGCCCCCACCCCGTCCTCCGTCAGGAAGCAGCTGTTCGCCCCCGACGCCAAACCTGCCGCCGCTCCCGTGTCCGCCGCTGTTAGTAGCGGCAACATCGCGGTACGAGGCACAGGCTCCCCAGCTCACCACAGCACTGCCGCCGCCACCACCCCCAACTCCCCCCAGCCGCCGCTGGGTCCCATCTCACAGCCCCCAAAAATGGAGCCCGGTGCGCTCGGCGCCCTGGGGAAGGAAAAGCCCCTCCAGTCTCTGGAGAATCAGTCTGCATCGGTCGGTGAGAACCTCGGCTCTGCAGGTTTCTCCGCCCCTGCCGCGGTGTTGCCCCCCAAGCCCGAACCGCGACAGCAGCTGCCGCTCGCTCCATCCTCTGTGCCCTCCACAGAGGCTCCGCCCCCTCTCCTTGCCCCACAGCCCAGCTCCCACCTCCCCTCGGCGCCGGTCCCGGTCCTCTCTCACACCGTCACGCACCCCAACATCACCGTGCCGCACTTCTCAGCTCCGGCGCCCAGAGTGTCCCACCGTGCGCAGCCCCCTGGCTCCTTCTACTCCCTCCCCGAGCAGCAGCAGTCTGTGTTTGTTCCGCTCAACACTCAGCAGGAAGCCCACAAACAGCCCCAAATGCAGGGATCTCAGCCCACCAGTCTGCCCCCCCAGGCACAAGGCCAGGCCCCGGGCCATGCCCAGGTGGCCTCCAACCTGGGCATGATGAATGGTTCCCACATGCAGCACGTGCCCAACGCAGCCAAGCCTCAGCAGATGCCGCACAACTTTGGTCCCGCAGGCCTCTTCAACTTCAGCAGCATCTTCGACAACAACAACCAAGTGAGTGCCAGATTACTCTGTTTACCTTTCAGTCATTCAGCTGCGTTGTTTGTAATACATGCAGGGGAAGAATAAACTTGAGTAACAAGTGCAAAAGGGTTCTGGTAGTTCTGACCACAGAATGATCCTCAACGTGTTAATTATTGAGTAAAAATAAATATATTGAATCCAACACAGGGCTCCACAATAACTGTTACCCAGTTGCCCCGGGCAACAAGATTTGGGCCATCTTGTGTGGTCTAGTTGCCTAATTTTCAGCAAGTGCCGTATACCTCATGGTCTTTATAGAAAATTATAAATTGTTCATATTGATTTATCTGTTGATCTCACTCAATTATAAAATTATTATAATTCGGCAACCATTTTGTCAGTCTTTGCTACCAAAAGCTGATGCATGGTTTCCAACTTGTCAACCACGTCTAAAAGCTAGTGTCAGGCCCAGCAGGGAAATATTTTTGGAGAGATTTCCTGTCCGGTGTTAATGTTGGGATATTCTAGTGTGAAGTTGACGTGTTTTTGCCCGTGCTGCAGGTGGGGAACAACCAGGTGTGGGGTGCTTGCCATCTGCCGGCCCGCTCACCTCCGGAGCAGTCCTACACGGCCCCCCCGGCCTTCATGGGCATGGGTCAGATGGAGAGCATGATGCCACCGGCGCCGCCTCCACCCGACAGCTCCAAGGCCCCTGGCTATCGCTCGGCCTCCCAGAGGATGGTCAACAGCCCCATTGGTAAAGAGTCTGCCTTCCTTTGTACTGTTTTTTTTACTGTGCCATGTGTTTTTGCAGAACTTTCATCGTTGCTGCCATCTTGTGACCTGCTTTGGTAACAACTCAGTGGTGGAAGAAGAGCTCAGTCTTTACCTAAGTTAAACTATATTATAAGTATTTGCTCTTAAATGTACTTGAAGTATGCAAAGTGAAAGTACTGGTCACATCCATTGCCCTAAAATAACAGACTATAATATGGAATTATTTCTGCAGATGCGTGAACAGAATGCGATAACTGCGATTCTTCAAGTCGAGCAGTCAGGTTTTGTTTTTTTTGGTCAGTCTGCATTCACAATAACAGGATAAAACAAATAGGAGCTTACGAAAATGCACAGGGAGATCATTTCAATGAGGAATTACCGATTAGGGGAATCATCAACATATTTTTTATATGTGTAAATCTCGCTCGGAGAGCCGTGGCCCATTCCTCCAAATAAAACAAATAAAAACAGTGCTTTTAGTTGTTTTATTTGAAGGGACCCGGACAGGTATCGTTAGATACTATTTATTGATCCGGTAACTTAACGGGACTCTTATCGGTTGTTTTTATATTTTTTAAGGGGAAAAACTGAAACAAATAAAAGCAGAATCAACGTTGCTTTATTTCCGTCGCATTACACATGAAGACTGGCAATTGGGGTGTGATCTGCCCCCTCGTCGCCTCACGGGTGTGTGAGAGCCAGGCAGAGGGAGCCCGCCCCGCCCCCCTCGCACATATCTTACATCTTAAACGAATATCTCAATCGTACTGCAAGTTAGAAACTGGTTGTATAGCCTAATTAGATGGGTCAATTTTCTTACTTTCTCCCAGTACCGGTAACAGTACAGGTAACATCCGTCCTACCATCTTTAATATAGCCCCGGGGCCCGTACCCCGTTCCTCCGTGTACTTACGTACAGAAACAAAGCCCTCCGTCGTGACCCACACTTTGAAAGCCACTCACTTGAGGACTCGTCGTGGAGAGATCTTTGTGTATATTTTGTTTCCTCTCCTAAACGACGTGTGTCCCCATCTGAACCTCCAGCTCTGACCAGCTACGCCACCAGTATCTCTGGCAGCCCGGTCTACCTGCACGGTCACACTGCGGTCGGCACGCCCTCGTTCAGCAGACAGCACTTCTCTCCTCACCCATGGAGTGCCTCCACATCAGGTTCCCTTTTTTTTTTTTTTTCATATTCATATCTTCGTATTTTAAATCGCCGTAACCCTAACGGCTCTTAACATGATTGGCAGATTTGAACTCTTTCCCGCCCTCTCCTCCCCACCAGGTGAGTCTCCGGTGCCCCCACCATCCACGGTGTCGTCCTCTGCCCTTTCTGCCTCGGCTGTGGCCCCGCCCCCCCAGCCCAAACAGGGCAGCGCCACGCAGCAGGACCGGAAGGTTCCCCCGCCCATCGGCACGGAGCGGCTGGCCAGGATCAGGCAGACGGGCTCCGTCAACCCCCCGCTTCTCACCACGAGCTACACGGCGTCCGTGGGGCAGGGGGGCATTTGGTCCTTTGGCGTTGGAAGTGCTTCAGGTGACCATACAGTTAACATGCAGCCGTTACCATCTCTCAAAAACAGTTTTGAGAGCGGTAAACTTGTTTGTCGTACATTGAATGCACAGAATGTCTTGATTTTGTGCGTCTGTACTAGATGGTAGTTACTAAAGCTAACCTTGTGTGTTTTCTTGGACAGAAGCCATGTCCGGGTGGTCCCAGCCCCTGATGAGCAGCCATATGATGCACCCTCAGCTGCAGGCAGAGCAGTCTGCCTTCTCCCAGCACCAACCCATGGAGCAGGACGACACCGGCATCGCCAACCCTGCCAACAACTACCATCAGCCCCAGCACATACCCAACAACTACATGGACTTTCCAAAGGTGCCTTCCACACCAGCACAGCGGTCTCAACTCCTGTTTTCCCCACCACTACAGTTCCTTTGTAACCGACCCGTCTCCCTCTCTCTATATCAGGGGATGCCCATGTCGATGTATGGAGGAGCCATGCTGCCCCCCCACCCTCCCATGGCGGAGGGACCCGGGGCCCCGATGTACAACGGGCTGCACACTGGTGACCCAGCATGGAGCCCCATCATCAAAGTGGTCCCAAACAACGCCGACAACACTGACCCACAGCAGGTAAGGTCCCTTCAAGGGGGGGGGGGGGGGGGAGAGAACACCCATTTTCAGCATTGAAAAGGCCAGAACTATAACCTTTAGTTATTGTATGGTCCATTGAACCAATTCCTACTCTGCTCTGTATCTAAGAAGAGGCTATTTTAGAGACTGAGGGGCGATTTTAGGTTATATCACCTATTTTAATGCTGAAAATGGGTGATATTCCTCTTTTAAAGCTAAGATATATATTTGATTCTAGTCAAAAGCTTGATTGAAATTCAGCCGTGTGTCTCTATTTGTCGTTGTGTTCCGTTCCTGTCTCACCGCTCTGTCCCTCCTCAGGTGTGGCCTGGTACCTGGGCCCCTCACGTGGGCAACGTGCACCTGAACCATGTCAACTAGAAGGCGTCGACAGCAATCAAACGCACACAGCATGACCCACAACGCAAACATAAATTCCCTACTGACAAAGATCAACAAGACGACGATTTAAAAAATAAAAAAAATAAAAGGTTGATGAATTTGCAAGATGTTCAGTCGACCAGAGTGCGGAGCAGAGGCGGAAGAATTGGAAAGTTTTCTCGACACCGTTCTTTGATGTGCCTATCTCGAAAAGAAAACAAATTTGGCGAGGGCTGTTAACTGTTCCAATGATGTCTGCAAAACAAACGTGCGTGATCACCTGTTCCACGGGATCCATTCTCTGCGTAGTTTAGCGATTTTTGACTTAAACCCACATACACCATTCTTGGGCTGCAGGGGCTCAACAAGACGTAGCTATTTAAACTCAGCCCAGAACTAGATGATGATTACCTAAAGAGAGAAAGAAATCAGAACCTTTTAGAGTGGTAAATACATGTATAATTGTTTACATACTAAAAAGGGTTAAAATGAGAGTAAATTTCATGTCGTATAGTGGCTCTACTTTATGTAGCCTGTATTAATGTGAAATATTTACCTTAATATTCAATAAAAAGATTGAAAAGTACATGTGTCTGCTCCTTTATCTAACTACCTTGTGCCAGCTTGGTGCTAACGTAGGAAATATTGAGCAGACAAAAAAAAAAACACTTGCTTTTGTGCGATAGCTATTGCAAGCAAAAGCTAAGAAAATAATTGAGGTAAACCTTTCTAACTTTTAACCACTATACTACACAGTTTTAGGTCTTGGTAACACTAAGCCGTATCAAACTTCGCGTGGGACGGAGAATGGGCTCATTCTAATCATGAACGTCTTCTCTACTTTATGACCGTCTCGTCAGCGCCCATATGCAATCGACGGCATCGATACAAAAAGTAATTACTCGCCCGTGTATCTTTCAATTGCATTTACGGTATAATATCAATGATTTGGCTGCGGACCCCCTCGCGGTTCCTGCGAGGACCCCCTGGGGTTGCGGATGTGATCGCCAGTCTCCTGTACAGTAAGTACACTACCAGCGCTCCTTAACTAATCCACTAGATGGCAGTGACATGATTAAATCACAGTGGACCGACTTGCGCCGACCAACGGCGTACTGTTTGTTTTTTTAATGAGCCCCAGGTGGGACACGGCTTTCTAATTTTGTCGTGTGAAAATATGAAATCTTGGAGAGACCGAGCTCTCCCAGTGTAAACACGGTACCGTACTCGTGTGCGGAACCACGTATAATAGCCACCAGCGCAGTGGGGACGCAATTTGGCGTCGCGTCGGAAGCGGGTTTTGTCAAAGCCGCGAAGGCTTCCGGTTGCGCGACTCGCTCACATCGAAATATGGCGGCCGCGTCGACGCCGGCGATCGGCGACCGGGCGCCGGGGGCACAGCCTTCGGCGGCGGTCCCGTACGACTTCTCCCAGCCCCCGGCCATAGAGGGATTCAGCCCGTTGCCGAGGCGGAGAGAGGAGACGTTCAAGGAAAAACTCGCCAGGAAAACCAAGGACAACCCGTTCGTCCCCATAGGTGAGTTTTGTCGCCGCTACGGTGGAAGATCGACGGTGGCCCTGAGCTCTCAATTTGAGGGAACGCACGGAAATAGACGAAAATACAAATACGGAAGTGGCCAAGAGACGCACTTACTTACTCACCTGCAATAAACTGTGTTAAACGCTGCGTAATGAATAAACGACTTCATTAAAGTCGAGTCTTCTGGGTAAGAAGGGGATTCACGCACCGCGACTGAGCTCAAACTGAACTGATGAACGGGTCGTTTCGGGGAGTGATTCAGTTCATTGTGCTGTGATGACTGTCAAACCTCGACTAAATTTTAATCAGCCCATATTGTGTGTGTGTGTGTGTGTGTGTGTGTGTGTGTATTATACTTATTAACTGCTGGAATAACTCTGGCCTGTTGACGTCCTGTGGGATGACAAACGCAGAGGTTTTTTTTTTTTTATGACACAGAACCGCCCCCAGTCCCCCTCTTTGGAGAACTATTTTTTACCAGTTTGGGTCTATAAACAACTAATCACTGCTCCAAGAGGGGGGGTCACCACTGGTGAGACAATTAAACATAGAACCAAACAACAATATGTACATGGAAAAACATAAATATAGAAACATCAGATGACATGTCTCGACAAAACAGCGCGTGCGTGCGCGCCCGGCACTTGTCCAAATTGGTTCTGGTGTATTGGGTCGCTATTATATTGTCACGCCTCCAAGCAGCGACGAAAGGCCCGGAGGCCACCCCCTGAGCCTGTGGCCGCATAGATACCGCACAACTGCAGGAAAGCCCCGAGCACCCTGCCCTGCAGCCACGGAAGCCGGAGCGACGGCCACGCGGAGGAGACCCTGCACCCCTGAGGTGCACACATACAACCCAATCCCCACGTACAGGTACAAGATGGAGCCGCAGATGCCAGGCACGGACCGCAGGCCCGGAGCCAGGGCCCGGAGCCAGGGCCCGCACCGACAGCCCAGCACCCTACCCTGCCCGAACCATGAGCCCGCGGGGTCCCCGCGGCCGCCAACGGCCCGTGCATTGCGAAGGCTCCCGATTTGGGCAGACTCAGAGCATTCAAAAAGCAAGAGCATTAAAAACAGAGTTTACTTTGTCAGCAGCATAACACAGGCACCAAAAGGTTAAACAGGTAATATATAAATTAAAAAGGGCTGCAACGCTATGACGAGGAGACACCATGCAAAGTGTGGTCAATGAGCAGGTTACGCACAGGTACTGTGCAGGTGCTGTGCAGTTGCTGGGCAGGTCGACAGTATGAACCGGATCATGAGGATCGTGTCTGCAGCAAGTGCCAGGTCAGGTCATTGGCAAAGGTAGAACCAGAATGAGGACAAGTGGTGGACAGGAGAAGAAGAGCAGGCTCTGGAATGATGGCAGATGTTAGTGCACGGATAAACAAGATAGATTATTTTTCAATCAAATGTAGATAATTGTGAGGAAATATTGACAGAAAGTTTATCATAAATTATTCATATATAGAGCAAATGAAGAAGAGGCACACTCATGGCTGACGTATGGTACTTATGACACAGGCCACACTAAAGGCTTTTCAGAAGTGAGGAAATGAACATTGGCAGAGGCAGTGAGAGAGGTTGACCGTGGCCAGTTAGAGAAAGTTGGGAGAACAGTTTTATTTTTGAGAGACTAATTTGAAGAGTAAATTAACCGATTGACCAGTCTATTAAGATGTTTTGATTGTTTTTCAAAAGGTAAAAATAACTTGTCTGGGGGGGGGGGGTTGGCAGCAGTGATATCACCTTTTTTTTGCATTTTCAGAAATAGCAAAATTAATTTCACAAATGAGAAACTGATTGAAGTCCAGGTTTTACAGCTATAAGTGCAGTCGTATTTGAAATGTATCTGGTTTTACGTGGCCAGTGTGGAGAAAGTACAGTCAAATCCAAATTGTTCCTGTTTCACAAATAGAATATTACTTTCACAAATCAAACTATGTGTGAAAACAGGCGCTGTAAATCGGCTGCTCACTTCAGCGTTAAGTTGTGTTGGGTTGTATTTTCTGTTAATGCGGTTGCGTTTCTTTGTATTTTGCTTGTGTTTTGTCTATTTGCATGTGTTTTCTTAAGTTGCAGTGTGTTGATCTCGAAGAGCCACTGTACAAATCAGACGCTCTCTGGTGAGCAGAGACAGGAGAGGTGGTTCGAACACGTGTCCTGCTTAGAGGACGACTGACAGTGTATCATTATTCTCCCTCAGTGCAAGATTGTCTAAAACGAAACTGCACATAAATATATCGGTAAAAACAGTACATTTTATTTGCAAACTGAACTTCACAATGACCCTGTTAATTCAAAATACAAACATCACCAAACCTGAGTGACCGGTTTGTGGGTTCTATTTTGTCTCTGAGTCAAAAAGTGATTAGTAGACTTAGAATTTCACATCGGACTTTATGCTGCAGATCGGTTTTGTCCAACTTATGAGAAATAAAACCCAGTAAAACTGTGATCTCCCGTCGCTTCCAGGGATTTTCACAAATGGTCAGAAAATCTAGGAGGTGCCATACCCATACCAGGTTTAATGCAAAATAATAACAGTAATCATTATTATTAAAAAAAATATATGATTGTTAAACAATTAAAATCACTATATAATAATAAATAAAAATTTCATTTTAGGTTTGTTATTGTATTATTGTCTTTTTTTTTTTGGCTGACAGGAAGTTGTCATTCAAAATGAAGGACCTCTCCATAATACACACAGTACAATGTGCTTCTTTTGAGAGAAAAAAAACCCCTGAGATGTTGGGAAGCAGTACTTTTTAATGACTCTTTTAAGACATTAATATTTTATATGGATTGTAGTTATGCTTGTGATGAATCATTGGCGTGCCTGTGACTAAAATACATTTTTGTTAAACGCTGCTTAATTTTGCAAGTCATGGATGCATTTGTGATTTAGCAGCCAAATAATATTTTTATTTTATCTTTTTGGTAATTTGCTGGTAGATGTATTTTCACGTTTTTTTCCCCCCCCATCACCTTACGCAGAAACTATTATGTCGTTTGTCCGTCCAGTTGGATCAAATTTCTTTTGAACTACTGTGCTACTACTTGTATGTTGGAAGTCTGTTCAGATCCTTCACCTGTGCTCTTGCTCTTTTCCTCCAGGGTGTCTGGGAACAGCGGGAGCCCTGATTTACGGACTCCGTGCTTTCAACCAAGGTAAAACCAGGCAGTCCCAGCTGCTGATGAGAGGCCGCATCTTCGCTCAGGGCTTCACCGTAGTCGCCATTGTCTTCGGCGTAATTGCAACAGGACTAAAACCCAAGCAATGAAGATGGAAACCTCTCTTCTGCCGAACGCCTTTCAAATTAAGATCAAACGGACCATCCTGGTATAATGAACTGTGATGAGTTTGCTTTCCACGCCAAGGTTTAGAGAGTAGTTCAGGTGAATAACAACTTGCTGCTCGTCATTTCCAGACATGACACCCTAAGTTTTCCCCCCCATTGCTGTTGATGGCTTAAGCTTTCTAATGAAATTAAACTTTAAACTGAAGTCATTATCCTGTGTATGCACTGCATTTTAGGAAAAACATTGAATATATTTAAAGGGACTATACTATTATCAACTTAAGATTAAGGATGTCATTTCAAAAAATAAATTCCATCACTTCTCTCTTAACAGCTCGTTGTGAAATGGGAGGTGTGTTGTAAAGCTTCCAAAACAATTGTACTCCATAGTTTGATTTTATTTCTTCCCAGTTCCCATATAACATTTTGTTTTCCCGTATAACATTTGTTTCTCCTCTGGATTCGTAACGTCCATAGGCAACGCGTGAAACAAAGTCTATCTGCAATGCTGCTGAAATGAACACATTTTCATTGCTGTTTAAAGGAAATCTTGTGATCAAAATGTACAATAGGTTTTTAAAGAAAGTTTTTGCTGAGAGTCTGTCGGGCAAGGGCCAAAAAAAAAAAAACACCCTGTAGTGAGTGGAACTCATGATGCGGGAGTTGTATTTCAATTCTTTGGCTGTGAAAATTTGTCACGTCGAATCAAGAGTGGAAAACTCTTCTGGCAAAAGAACCCAAAACACAAAACAACTGGAGTAGCGTTAGTAAGTGGTGACTTTTTAAAAGGCCACAAGCTTAGGACATTTTCATTTCTATGCACTTCAAATGTAACGAGGGATAAAATGCAACAAATGGGAAAATAACACGTCAGTAATAATTCTTCATTCATGACAGGCAGAAGTGGTTTACAATCTATTCCTATTTAGTGCTTGGCGCTACACTCGAGAACCTCAAAATTGTAAAGTCGTTAATGCAAACGTTATGGAGTACAATAGCACACAGAAAACATTGGCTGAACCATGCTGTAAGTTGACCTAATAACTTGGTTGGATTCGAGGGGGAGGCTTCATTTACAGTAACAATATTTACTTCAGTATCGCTGTGGCTTGCTAAAGGTTATCTACACAACGAAGCAGTCCTTCATCATCCCACAAGGAGTGAGGTATCAATATAACCATTATGACCGACAGGAGGGCTGTTTTTTGTTTTGTTTTTTCTCCAAAAGGTTATCAACATTAGGAATACTTCTAAAAGTTATGGAGGACATACAATTATTTTTTGTGTGATGCAAACCGGATAATAAAAAAAAAAGAAAAAAGGCAAAATGTTAAAAAGCACATTTCTCCCTCGTCTCCGCTCTAGCGAACGAGCGGCGTCTGTTTGAGGGAGATGAGGACCGAGCGCATTCGAGAGACGTCCTTGGTCTGCTTGTTGGTTTTGGGGTTGAAGTCACACAGGCGGGCCACCCTCTCCCACTCGGACCCCGGGCTGTCACCGTCGCACTCGGCCAGGAACGCCTCCTCCGAGGCCCTGAGAGGGAGAGGGAACCGGGGGCGGGGACGACCAGGACACGGATGAGTCCCCGTACCAGAGAGGTTTTCACACCGACACAATTTTGGAATCGCTCTCGTCACATGAGCGACCCTTTCATGCAGCTACCACTCACGATCACTCAAACCTACGACAACAATTCTCTTTCGATACTCCACACTACACGAGCACTCTGCCTAAATTAGAACTCGCAAATTAGCCTAATATAAACACATGACGGTGGATTTAGTTCTGAGACATGCATCTGGTGAACAAAATAACCAGCGGGAGCTGGATATGTTTGCGGGTCATACAACAACCAGAAAAAAGACGAATTCTAAAACCTACACAAAGCCTATCACATCAGAGTTGGGCTGTTTGTAGAAAGCCTTGTCAGCAATCCTAGTACGCAGCCAAGGCCCAGAAAGCAGGGAGGAGAAAGGAGACAGGACAAAGGTTTAGGTGCCAAACAAGAGCAGTTAGGGGCAGATTGAAAAAACAAAAAAACAAAACATGATTTAAGCGATTGAGAGAAACAAAACTAATGAGTCCAGGTGTCTGAGGAAAACAAAGGATGGTCGATCAAACACTTGAGGTGCTTTTCGGCAAACCCTCATGCTGATTTGAAGGCGAGTCAAAATGGTTAAATATGTGCTCTACATGGCACCGGCTTAAAAGGGATAAACACCACACGGGCGTGCGACCTCATCAGGGTTCTCTCTCTCTCAATGATTAAACAGCAGAAGCAGAAATCGTCCTAAAACTAAAGAGTCTGAGATGGAAAGTGATACCGTGTCAGACTTGGACAGAGTCTGTTGGAAAGTGTGAGAGGAAAAGGTTAGCCCGGACCAACACAAGTACAAAGATGGAACGTGAAAACAACCGGTGAGAATATAATGACATCACTTGGACTAGGGCGGACGAGTCGTACAAGGCTTTGAGCAATTACTGTCACATTCTAAAAGACTACTAGAACTACTTTAAAGCAGTAAGCTTTCAGGGAGAAAAAAAAAAAGAGATCACAGAAAAAAAAACCTTCACTAAAAAAATAAAAAGCAAAATGGGCATCTTGATTTTTAATAATTAAGAGAATCCATCTGTTCGATAAATCAATCGACGTTGCCCACAGACCCAAGGACGGACCCGGCACAAACCTGTTGTTGGTCTTGTTCTTCTCCATCTGCTCGCTCTGGTGCACGTGCCAGTCCTCCAGCTCCTTCTTCGCCTTCTCCTTCCACTCGGCCTCCGCCGCCTTGGAGGCAGAGTCTGAAGGCAGGGCCGCAGAAAACACCGTTTGGGAGGGGACAAGGGTTTTAATACCGCCTCCAGACCTGGGCTGACCCAACTCCTACACAAAGCAGGCTCGTGCAGCTGGAATCGTCTCCATCACAGTGAATGACCGGAGCGTTGAGGGGAACGATTTATTCTTTATGTGGTATTTGAAAGAGTCATATTTCGAAAAATATAATTTGTTCATCAAATTTGATGTTTAGAAGTGTTATTATTTGCGTGGGCTAAACTGGGATTTGAGAGGTGGCTGGATAACATTTTTATTTGTATTTTTTTCAGAGCAAACTTAAATATAATTTTGATTAGTATTGTCACAGTGATGATTCACTCACTACCATTTATCAATTACATCTTAAAGGTGATGCATTCAATGGTATCACAGTACAGGGCCTGACACTCACTTCTAGAAGTGATTGCCAAGACTGACATAATGATTCATCATTTTCTAATTGAGTGAACTGTTAATGCCAAGCCCTGCAGTAGTAACAGTATCATACACCCCCCCCCCCCGCCCACCCCTCAAAACCCCCAGGATGTTCACTTAATTCATGCGCTGCAGGAAAGACTTCACTACTCCTCACCCAGTTCCTCAAGGCGAGCCTTCTGCTCCTCCCTCCACCTGCGGAGGCTCTCCGGCTCCTGCCTCAGCTGGTCCACCTGGGCGATGGCTGCATAGCTGTCTGTCGGACCGTTGGACTCCTGGGATTTGGGGAGGACGTTACAGTGTGGAAACACCAAATGAGTGAGGCTTCGAGAAGTGTTTTGCAACCGCTGTGCCAGAGATCCTGCCAGGCGCGTCGCCATTCCCATTCGAGATGGAAAATCGACCGATATGAACGTTCGATTTCAAACTTCCAAATCACAATCGGGTTCCCGATTCTCCCCATATTTTGGGGTGTAATATTGTCCGACGCAGTCATTGTATCGGGGCGGTCGCGATCCACGGGTAAACAAATGCAGTGTGCGCTGGGGGTTGTCGACCGCGGCTCTGAACCGACTTTCATGGGGTTTGGTTCGGAGTCGGCTCGGCTGCGCCGCATCCCTCGACGCACACTGTACCTCCCACCTGGCACTCGGGCTGCAGCAACACAATTTGAATAGAATTTGAAAATTACAAAAAAATATAACAACGAAGCTCAATATACGTTCATCCAGTTTGTTGCACAGTGAACACACTTTAGAGAGAAATATTCCCGTAATGGTGTTTGAAGTCCATGTCGGCGGAGACGCACGAATGCACCGGTGCGTGTCCGTTTCACTGTGTGCGCAAGGGAGAGTTTGCCTTCGACCAAAATGTCCAGTAATTCCACAGATGTGGCGATGAAAGCGGGAAACAAACCTGACCATCATTATTGAGAAACAAGTATTTTTCTTTACAAATCAAGACTCGATAATCAATGGCATAGCCGTCAGTGCTGGGAAAAAAAAAAGTGTTTATTCCGAAAGTCAAATCGAATCGTGACACCCCGGGTTTAAACCCTTCATGAATAAATAATGGAAAGAGCTCTTGTGTTCAAAATTTCAAGGCTGTACCGAAAAACATACATTCCAGCCACGATACTAGTCCATCAGAACACAGAGCTTCCATTCCATACTCTTAGTACTATTTGTAGACCATAACAATACGATAATAAGCACCGTTACATGTTTGTGACATTTTGCCCTGTTAACGGGAGAGCGGTGTGCTGTGCGCAATCATTTCATTGTAGATGGTTTGCCGCGGGTGGCAAACGGGGCTGGGAAACACTGGCCTCGAGAGAAACATGGTGAGAGCCCCGCAACGAACCAGGTAACACCAATCAAAACATAGTTTGATCTCACCTGAAACATGTCCCCGTTGACCGTGGCCGGTTCCCCTCCAAAACCGTCTGTGAGGTCAAGAAAAGGAAAGAAAAGCAACAACAACCGACAAACAAATATTAGCCTTTAGAGATTCTCCTTTGCAGTCATTGGCATGGCACTGTGTCACGCTGACAGGGGTGTGTAGTTGTCAGATCAGGACAGAAATGCAGCAGCACCTGTTTGGGGCACTGGGGCGATGCAGCCAGGCCCCGCCCCCAAAACCCCCAACCCGGAAGTGAGCGGCGAGGAAGCGGCTAACTAGCCCCCGAATGCTAATCCGCGAGCTAACTCACGCCAACAACGCTAGTGCGTCACCGAACGTCAGAAAAACGAAAGCGGTCGCGACGATCACAGTAGCGGGCGCCCCCAATGACGTTGGCGTCGCCGTCTCCGGGCGCTTTCGCTGCCAAATGAGCCGCGCACGTCCGCCAACGTCCGCTGCAGCTAAGCTAAATGACTTCGATAACGTTATCATCCCCCCCCCCCGTACACACACACACACACACCCCCGACACACCGTAGCTCGGAGGAGGCTGCTGGCCGTCCGCTTCCTCCACCGCTCCGAACCCGTCCCCATCGTTCTCTATCCCCGCGATCTCGCTCTCCTGTTGCGCGAGAAAAGCGGCCGCCGGGTCCTCTTCCGCTTGGTGCGCTCCGTTGTCAGCCATCTTCCGCGGCCAGCTGTTCGACACTGGCGAATTCAAAAAAAATAAAAAATAATAAATAAAAAATCAAAATCTGTAAAGTAGCTCGTAGATCGGCGAACTTCAGCGGCGGTGCAGGCGGTTTGTAGGGCGCGATCCACGGGGCGCGGGTGGGAGCTGAGCGTTACGAGCCACGGGGACGATTCATGGCTCGATCGCTTGTGGGAAGCGGCGGCGGCGGCGGCGGGTGGCGGGGTGGTTTGTCCCCATCTGCTGGTTGGAAACGGCACAACACTCGGCCTCGAATAGTTCGTGGTCACGCACTGACATTGGAGGAAAAACATCTATTACTGCATTCGCTGCGGGTTCTTTTATTTCCTTTTATTCGCGTGGGGTCGGGCGATACTACAGCTCCCAGAGCGCCGTTCCGAAACGCCGCGTTCCCACTCGGCCACTCCCGGGGCCCTCGATCCTTTCGCGGCCGCACCGAGCCGGAGCTGAGATCTTTTCCGAGTGCACTGGAACGCAGCACGGAACGTTGCCTTCGCTTGACGTAAAGTCCGCCTCCTCCCGAGAGGGTTCGTTTTGTTTTGCTTTGTTTTTTTTTGTTTCGTTTTCTGGCCAAATTCATTCTTTTTCACACAGAGGGTGCTGCGATTTTTTATTTTTTTTGCCAATGTTCATTGCTATTGACAGTTTGCTGACCGCAAATATAATAGTAATAATAATAATAATAATAATAACAACAATTTCTTCTTTCGGCTGCTCCCGTTTGGGGTCGGCACAGCGGATCATCTGCCTCCAACAGCTTCTGTAAAGACAACAACAACAACAATAAAACTAATAATAATAAAAAAAATAATAATAACAACAACAACTTCTTCTTTCGGCTGCTCCCATTTCAAGATTCAAGATTTTTTTTATTTGTCACATACATATACATACGTTCATACATATATGCAGTGAAATGTAATGCAACGCACCCGGTGATAACACACAATATGTCCTAGGAAAAAAAAAATATTTCTAATAGACCAACTAACTGACTCCTAAAACGTAATACAGTCAGTTGAATACTTATAGAATAAAATAAAAATATATAGAATCAAATACAATACAATAAAAATAAAATGAACTAAAATGGAATAGATAGAGGGAATGTGCCTATGTATGTACAGATATGTGCATTAATGTGGCATGTGAATGTGAATTTGGGGTCGGCACAGCGGATCATCTGCCTCCAACACCTTCAGTAAATAATTGTAAATAATAACAACAACAATAATAAAATAAAAATAAATTATTAATCACAATCACAATAATAATAATAATAATAATAATATTATAGTACTTTTCACACATTGCATCCAACTCAAAGTGCACAGTAATAGAAGGCAATCAAGTAGTAATACTAGTAATTACTGGTAATAACAGCATCAACAATAAGTTAATGAATAAAGTAAACACGCAGAAATGTATGTGACGAAAATAAGTAAATATACTAGATTCCAGTTTTGTATCATCAATTTCGACCGCTCCGAGCTGCCTCGCCCCGCCCGGTGCGGTTTCGCAGGTGACGGCGGACCGCGCCGCCCGAACGACGGCGGCGGCGGCGGCACCCGGGGCGGGGGGGGGGGGGGGGGCGAACCGTTTCGAACCGTTTCGAACCGTGAACCGGATTGCCGCTTTAACCGCGTCACCCGCCACGTGACGCGTGACGCGCCGCGCCGCAGGAGGACCCGCCGCCGCTGCTCGGGAGGACCCGCTTCGAGGAAGTCCCAGCACAGGCTCGTTCCCAGCCTCCCCCGCCGCTCGACCCCCGTTTCTCTCCCCCGACGAGCAGAGACCCCGACTGCGGAGATGTCCGGCGAACCGAAGGACGCGCCCGAGGTGAGCCGTCGCGACCGCGGGTGTATTTATTTATCGACCGCCCCGCCATTCAAGACACTTTTTATTCCGCGTCCGGAGCTTTTTTTTTTTTTGTTTTTTTCTTTCTCCCCCTTCCTTTTTTTCCTTCTCCGTCTTCCCGGCTTTAGTGTCCGGTCCTCGGCCGCGGGGGCTTCCAGGCCCGCGGGCGGGCGGGGGAGTTTCACACGGACCCGTGAAAAAGTTCGTAACCCGGTCGGAACGGTTCGTCCTGGTCTTCAATCGCGTCCCATGGTAACGCTCCTCCCGGAGGTTCGGGGTCCTCTGCCGGTGCCCGGACAACAGAGGAGGCTTCGCTCGGTATCGAACGATGCCCCCCGCCTCGTCCCACCCGACAAACACGTTATCTATTTGGAATAATGTCGCGTTAAAGGCCCGGTCCGCAGCGCAGCCTGTCATTGACTTTTTCATTCATTTTCCCTGATGTCTGATGTCACTTTCTTTCTTTGCTTTTGTTGGAGTCAACCCAGTCCTCTCCGCATGATAATCATAATAATTATTCCCATCTCGGTTCCAAGTCTTTATACGGTCGCTCCAGCTTTAAATGCAATTATGATTCTTATCCTGATGTATTGTCTCATGTCCTGTAGGGAGGGTCATCTGTTTTACACTTTGCACAGCACTGATCCCATTGACCATTTCTCAAGTTTTTGGCCCAAAAATTGAACACGGCTACAGCACCGTGGGAACTGTTGAAAGAAAAATATCGCTTAATAAAAGATCTAAAACGACTCGATCCCCAAACGACTTAAAATAGTAACACCGTGGCCATTGATGCTTCTCTGCATTTTAGTACTAGTGGTGTTGGTATATGGACATGTTTTGAACGTCTCAATTACATATATCCTAAATGTCGGGAATTGACCAAGATGTTGTAAATTCATGACACTTTTACAAAAGCATCTCTGCATTGACTCAGCCCTTTTATGTGCACAGAAATGCTCTGAAGTGGTTTGTTTGTCGGAGGTTACCATTAAGCACTCAGATTTAATTGCGCTGCATGCTGGTTTAAAGTGTCTCATGCATCAAATGAACATGCCGGTGTGATGCAATTGCATTGCGTTGTGTTGTTTTACTGTGCTAAGACACACCATGAACCTCGGAAGAGATATAGCAGTCCATAGGCTTCACCTCAGTGAACTAGTATGTATGTGTGTGTGTGTATGTATAAATATAAATATAATATATATTTTTTTGGAATCTCTTTTGGCTTCGATGCACGAAGCTGATGCCAGAGTTCTGGGCACTTGAAGTTCAATCTCTCCCTCTTCCCTCGTCCCCCCCCCCCCTTCTCTCTGTGACTCATGTGGGTGTTGGGCTGAAATAGTTTGGTGTAGTTTTACATTCCTTATATAGCCTCTGAGGAGTGTAGGGAGGCCTTGCCTGTGTCACAAGAAGGGGGGCCAAATTTGCCGAGAGAGCGAAAGAGAGAGAAAGAGAGTGCGCGGGAGTCCACTTGCCTCAACCCACCAGGTTTTTTTAGCGTTCCCTCCGGTTTGGGTCGTCCGCCAGCGCCTCGGGACAAGGTAGGTTTTTCTGCGTGAGCGCGCCGCGGGTAGTGGAGTGTCCTGAAGGGCCGGAAAGGGGGAGGAGCGAGAGCGGGAGTGGGGTTGCAGGTACAGAGGTCAGTGGCCCGAGCCTGGAACTGACTTGGAAGTTGCCCTTGGTTCTTCAAATGACAGGGTTATGCCACGCCAGTCGAGCGATGCGATTTCATCGCTCTAACGGAGGGGGTGAAAGTTTGTTTCCTCTTCTTTCGTCCGCAAGTTACGAATGATAGCCTGTATTTATTTGTAGGGGTTTGTTTCGGAGAAGCCAAGTGTTCAATAACGGCAAGGCCTCCCTACACTCACTGCCACTTTAAATGCACATATCTGTATATACATAGGCATATTCCTTCTATCTATTCCATTTTATTTCAATTTATTTTTATTGTATTTTATTCTATATATTTTTTATCTTATTCTATAAGTATTCCACTTACTGTATTACGTTTTAGGAGTCAGTCTATTAGAAAGGAATTTTCTACTTTTTATTTTATTGTATTTTTCTATTTTTTCCTAGGACATATTGTGTGCTATCACCGGGTGCGTTGCATTACATTTCACTGCATATATGTATGGAAGTATGTATATGTATGTGACAAATAAAAATCTTGAATCTTGAATCTTGAAACGGTTCCCCGAGAATGGCTGAAATCAAAATGAGATCTGTCCCTTGTCCGTGGAATTTGTGGTGAACTCTCACCCGTTTTTATAATTTTTTTTTGTTGTTTTGTTTTAGTAATTCAAAAACTTCAAGCGGGTAATTTATGTCTATCATCATATACCATCCTTAATTAACCATTAGGTAAGGTTATTCTCACAATAGAAATCGGAATGTACGAATCCTCCGGAATATCACTCCCCCCCCCCGTTACGTGTTAATTTGTTCCATGCAAGTGCGTTGAACCATCACCCAGTAGACTTTGTTAAAACAGTAAATAAATTAAGTCTTCATTAAAATATTTTTCAAAGCTCTCCGATTCATTAATGCAGTTTCTCTTTTTCTTCTCTTTTTCTCTCCGCTTCCTCAAGGCCATGAATTTGTACTGTGTAACCCTGAGTGGCCCGGCGCCTTGGGGCTTCAGACTGCAGGGTGGTAAGGACTTCAGCATGCCCCTCACCGTTTCAAGGGTAAGAACCGGAGTACGCCTGCTTTGTTTGTAAACGCTTTCATCTCACAAGGTTTTTTCGACTGATACACCGTTCCGTTAATTCATCTCAGTTCCCACAAAAAAAAATCCTTTGTTCCCAAATAAAGAGCCATGTCCCATTTTTGGAGGCTTCAATGTACCTTCATGTTAAACATGGTCGTCAAATGATGACCCTACCTGGTCTGGGTTAGATCGGCATTTTCGTTGGTTTAGTTTGGACGATTGGACGGTGAATGGGTCTGTAAAGACAGGAAATCTCTATCGCCCGTCAACTTCTTCGAGGGCGTGTCATGACGCCCATCCCGTGAATCTGACTCCTTTCCAGATTCCCACGAGGACATTTTGTGTTTTCTGAAGTTGTTTTTTTTTATTATTATCATTATACATTTTTCTTATTTAACATTAAACACTCTCCTTTTTAGGCCACCGCGCCCTTTTTAGGCTCAATGGATTCTCGAAGACTCTGTAAACGACTGTCACTATCGAAGAGAGCGACAAAGCACTTTCCAAACCTTATAAGTGCAGCGTTGCTTCCCTCTGCACGCGTGCACAGATGCACGCATGCTCACACGTAAAAACCATTCCAACGTCGCTGCCAGCGATTGTGAACACCGACTTGGCATTCTATTATGTACTCTGCTCTCCATTGGCAGCGCTATATTACTACCTTCGAGGCTAGGGTGACCTATAAATGTTACACATTTGCATATCGCAATCTAATTTCATGATTGCTATTCCCCATTTCGGAGATGATTAAGAGTTAATGGATGGCTTTGTGTAAATCTGCCCTTAGTCCCACAAAGACGTCTTCGAGTAGCGTTAACTTAACACGATAAACGCTGTCCTTGTTGTGACAGCGTCCTTTTTCTGATTGACTTGTTGGTGCTTTGCGTGTTCTTCGTCCCCAAAAAAGTCTCGTAGTCGTCATTACGGAACGTCGATAAGTTTGTCGTTTTTGGTCTGTGAAACGGTAGAACAGAGGCTGCTGCTCTCGCCATACCTTGAGGACGACCGCGTTCCGAGGCGCCTCGAGGTGTTCCAAAGTGTACTGGAGTGCATCTGTTTCGTAAGATGGTTGTTGACATCAGCATGTGGTGAGGTAAACAGTGAAACGCCGGCCTGTCGCTACAAGCTACGTACCTGCCTCGCTCTCGCTGGCAGCCGTCAGAGTCGGGAAACGGAATGTTCCCGTTGGACGCGTGACAGGAAATATTTTCGCCGAACCCAAACAAGGCCAAAGGGTTATAAAAACCCAACGTGATGAATGTGAAAAATGGACTTGATGAGATGCGATCGCAGCTAGTTGAGGACCACCTGGGAAGCGGGGGTTGGGTGTGAATTTTGGGAGAATAAACAGCATTTTGAAGAGTGCTGTGATGGCTCGTCATCTGCCGCAGCGGGATGCCAGTTTTCTCGACAACTCTGGCCCATTTCAGCTTTTCATTGCTTTCCTTTCCTGTCACAGAAATGCCACTTGCATTCCTCAGCCTTTTCCGCTAGCCTCTCCGCCTTCATGTGTCCGTCCATAATTATTATTTGACGTGGCGTCCTCTTAAAGAGCCCGAAGCAGAACGGATACCAGTCCCAAAACAACAATGATGTCAGTGAGTTTAATGACTGGTTCGTGGCCGATGTGTACACAGGTTTTGTGGCGCATCAGCCGTAAAAACTTGAGTCAGGAATGTCCTCCAGAGTTTCTTCATCTGTGAAAGAGAGACGTGAAAAATGAATCTATTAAATGGAGTTGATTTATGTAATCGGCTTGGCCTCTTGATGAGCAGCCGCCATCGTTTGGCACCTTGTTTTGCCTTCATTTTAAGGTGTAATTGAATCATATCGGTTAGTTGAGTAAATAAGCAACAGGTGAATTTATTATAAACAGCCCATCTAGGGGGAGTGAAATCCCAGAATATACAGTGCTCTGTCCTGATGGGAAGACGGGCCTGGCCTCACTGGGCTTCCAGTGCGTGCGTTTAGTGTGTGTGGTCTGACTTTTAAGCCTGCGAGATAAGCATCTTAATCTAGACAGTCGGCTGAAAGAGAGAGTGACAGGACAAAAAGCTCCGTTAAATGCTGAAGGGCAAAGAGATGGCAAGTGATAATGTCTGAAAGATCAATGTGACTGTTCTCCTTTTTTTTTTTTTTTTTGTGAAGATGAGTTTGTGTTGCGCATAGGCGAATTTATGGGGGCGGCTGACACCGACTTTGTTAGTTATGATTCCTTTGCGGATTTGGTCGGGATATGAATGATTTAGTTCCCATTAATATCCTCATGTGGCCGTCACTTATTCTCCGCTATTCCTATCCCATGTGAGAGTTATTATTTTTCTTGTATTGATCTAGAAGGATGTAGTGATAAAAGTCTCACTGCAGCACAGGCATACAAGACTCGGCGCTCCGTTTCCTTCCTTTTTCTCTGCGTGGCCCTGGAAAGCTGAGCTTTCTCTGCATTCCTGGGATTTTTCACATATCCATCCCGTCTCTGCCCACAGACAGCTCCATTGTCTTCTCTTCTGCTTCTCCTATGTCCTGCACACTTCATTTTCTCCTACAGCATGAGGTCTCCCTCCAGTCTCAGAGGAATACTTTACCTGTAAAACCGGTATAGGGGAGACGGGTTGTTAAGGACCGTGTACTCCATCCTAAAGAACCCCCTACCTCCTCCACCATCTCTCTCGATCTGCCTCAGATCTCTCGGCACCGGGATTCCATAAACTTTATGATAGGATATCGTTGAGCCCACAAGCGCCATCTGGTTTCAATCGGCGCACACATGCCACTCTGCTGAAGTCAAAGGTGCGATGGGGAGGAATTACAGATGATGTCATGTTAATAAGCCAGTGGCGAGATTTGTGGAGGTCTCCAGCGCCGCAGCTGGGCACGCCGCGGGGTCTTCCCTCCAGTTGTTGCCATGGGGGCGTGTCTTTCTCTCAGCTGGACCATCTGTTTATCGCTCACGTCTCGCCCTGTGCACAAACATACAAGAACGCCGTGGGCGAATAAATAATTCACACCCATCTGATGGTTTGCCTGCGCGGGGTTGGGTGGAGTGGAGTTGACTGGGGTGGGTTGGCGGAGGGTTCTTTTGGGGCTAGCTGGATGAGAAAAGCCCAACACTGTGATCGGTGTGGCAGGGCTTTAAGGCGAGTTAGAGCTGGGTTTTTCTCCCCGCAGTCATTACGGCTGGAGCACATGGTGCCGGGTTTGGCTCTCCATTTCCCCTTGGGGTATTTCTGGCCTTGCATCAGCCGTGCTGGGCCAGTGACGTAAGGGCAGACGGTCTTGCAACCCCCCTGCAAATAGCATTGGAAGATATAAAAGCGAGCTGTTATGGCTCGTACATGTGCAGACTCCCAATAAACTTTGTACATTATTTGTTCAACACAGAACAAGTGTAACTCGATCCAGGGGGAGTGTGAGGCCGAGCGAGAGTTTGCTACATCGATTTGAGACGCTCCGCCTTTTTTGAAGGGCTGTAAATGTTACGCCATAACAAAATGTCCTTGTTAACGTCTCCGCTGCTCTAATGTGCTCAGACACGCTGCGCTGTGTCAGGACACCTCCTCAATTATGGAGCTTTGGTCAGATAGAAGATATCCCGTGGATAATCAGCAGTCACATTTGCTCTTAATTATTTTTTACGATGATGAATGATGTGACCGTCGCGAGTTTAATATGCACTCAAAGGCTGTGGTTTTGTTCGAGCGGGCGCGGCGCCGGGCCACCGTGTCCGTTGGGTCCGTTAGTTGTTTTTCAGGCATGGTGGAGCCGGTTTTCCACTGCCCTTCATCGTATTGACAAACTGCCGGGAAGGGTGTAGGGTTTCAGCGCGCCCACCAAAGCTCTGAGCACAGCAACTTTACTGCTGCTCCTCTCAAGTGAGGCAGCAGCTGCACTCTGAACCTGAGCCGCCAGCACAGGTGTCTGTGCCCATCAATGACCCAGTGCACGCATGCACATGCACACGCACATGATTTTGTGCGCATATCAAAACACCTTGCTTGAACAAATACACACCCACACACAGAATCGGTGGCACCCGCAATTCTGTCTTAATCTAATTTTATTCAACACCAACTCAATATAGTCTCTGGTGGCTGCAAGTGCCACCTTATTTGTTGCCAAGCCAACCTTCCATTTCCATAGACTACCTCTCCCACGGTAGGCCTGGCTGTGCCCCCCCCCCCCCCCCCCATGAATATATATTATATATATTTTTCCATCCTTTACTTCACTCTAGACTTCACATTACATTGAAGTGAGTTCTCAAGCGGAGGGATGGTCTTGACTCTTAAACACTGCACTTCCAGAGAGCTTCAATCAAAAGCAATTTAAGTGACATTGAAATAACTTTTCCTGAGGGGAGGGTGTGGTTTATATGCTCAGGAATGCATTAAAAAAAAATGTTGGGATGCGATACATAATGAACAGCCTTTATCTTATTTTAGAGAATTGTATTTGTCCTTGTCATTTATTTTTGTTCAACCTGCCTCCAGGTTGCAGAGTGCATTACTTTGCTGGCCATGCAGCGTTTGTGTATTTAATGTGGAATCAAAGTGGCGTGTGCGCTTGCTTAGCTGAACATGACAGAAGTAGATCCTGGCAGAACTATTGATTGAAGCGCTGAGTCCTGTGCGCCGTTTGATGAGCTAACTTTTGCAGGGATCCATGACATCAGAGAGTAATCCCGGTATTATTATTTTTTTTTTCTCTCAGAAATCTTGGCGCCCGTTCGCTTATCTGATGTTGGACACTTTGTACTTCAGTTATCTGAGACTCTGACACAAGTCTTGAGTTTCGCTAAGCTTCGGGGACAAGCTGACTAAGCCCTTACTAAACACGTTTTGGCGTTTCCTCTCTCTCTATGTTAACGGTTTTAAAAAAAGGACACGGCGGCCTGTCAGTGCTCTCCGTGGGCCTGCATCTGAGCGCCTCCCATCAAGGCCGCGCCGCTCCTGTTTGTGAATGGGAATCATAACTCAGCGCTCTGTCACCGGGAATAAGACACGTGACCCGTCAAGCTAACGCAGCCATTACTTTGTGAGTCAAACGGGCTAATGGCTTACCTGTCTGCATAGATTGAGGAGATGGCGCAACAGATATCTGGAACATATGGTTTCTGTCTCTCGCCATTGTGACCTTTTCCTCTCGGTTACATCTGGGTTGAATCATGGGCCTGAAAGCGCTGAGGTCATAGAGGGAGATAGATAACGTAATAAGGGGTCCTGTACATTGAGTGGAGTATCACCGCCAGGCTTACAGAACCAGAATACCAGACTCTTTCAAAACTCATTATCGGGAACTTGGCAACCGGCAATGGTGCAAACACAAAAAACAATGTTCTGTTTTGTGTGTTTTGTCAGTTTTGCAGATGTGCAGCTGTGAAACGGGTCCAAGGAGTTTGTATTTTTTGGATATCTTTCAACTACAATATTTATTCAGCCCCAAGGCTTTTATTCCTCCACTAGTTTTTGCAATGCAATATAATTAAAGGAACAAAATGCAGCTGCAGTATTTACTAACATTGAAAAAGATTGATTCTCTTTTCTGGTTCGTATTGAGTATACTGATGACCACAATATGGCTTCGAAATGATGAAGCATAGACTTCTCCACACACCTCCCCATCTGTCACCTGATCCATGGCGTTGTCCAAGTGTCATCAACTGCGACCATTTATTTTTGTCTCTATATTATCTTTAGAGGTCTGAACACTCATTGTGTTTATATCTGTGTTCTCCTCTCTGTCATTTTTATTCTTCTTACCTTTATCTAACTTGTGTGTGTGTCTCTCCTCCAGCTGACCCCGGGGGGGAAGGCAGCCCAGGCCGGTGTCGGGGTGGGAGACTGGGTCGTGTCCATCGGTGAAATCAACGCAGAGGACATGACCCACGTGGAGGCACAGAACCAGATCAGGGCGGCAACAGACTCTCTCACCCTCACCCTCACCAAGTAAGTCGCTTCCTCCGCCTCCGCCCTTATCACCGAGGCCCAGAGGCTCAGCGCAGCCTCCTGAGCCTCGGCATCACACTGCCGCGCTAATCCCGTTTCACCACCGTCGGAGAGGTGGGAGGCCGCGTAACGTCCTTAAATGTGGGGGGGAACTGTTCTAGAATTTCCTTTTTATAGTGTTAGAATTGCTATAGTGTATGTCAAAAATATTACTTTAGAAGAGTGTGGGTGGAGAGGGGGGCATGTGTTATTCTAAGAAGGGGTGTGGTTTCACAGTCCTTCCGAGTCAGTTCTTTTCCTTACATCTTGGGATTCTTGACGTGGAGAGCCACTGAAAGCGCTTATCTACATCATCACCCTCCCTGCACGCTTTGTGATGATTCAAACCGGTAGGTGGCGTTGTCTGTAACGTCCATTGAATAGAAATGTCACTATTGACATTTCACTGCATATATGTATGAAAGTATGTATATGTATGTGATGAATAAACCTCTTGAATCTTGTATTATGACCAGGATTGATGTGTTTCACTAGAGAGCAGTCAAATATTTCAGTTTACAGCTCAAAAAGCAGGCTAGAGTACCTCTTAAACTCCAGTTTGGGAAAGATGCCGTTTCACAAGGCACTCTTTTCAAGTATGGACACCAACCTACATCCACGGCAACTATTCAAGCTTATGATCTGGACTTTTTATTACATTTTTTCCTCTGTTGAAGCGGTACAATTTGGCATAGGAAATGGTCGCAGCCAACTTATAATGAAATGAGAGCGTCTCTCCAGGGATTAAAAACACTTTGTTGCAAAGATAAAGTTGAAGATCAAATTTTCTCAGTAATTTTAATCAGCATTGGATAAGTTTCCCCTCAACCAGCGCACATACCTGCTCATTCAACTCCTGCCAGGAATTCTGACTGAAGTATCTCTCCAATGCACAAGGCAATTTTTTTTTTTTTTTTTTTGTTATCAAGCGCTTAATTATAACAAAAAGGCTTTTCCACCCACAGTGCGATAGCAGGGGACCCTTCTGAGGAGATGATAGGAAATCAAACTGTGGGAGTAGGTGTGAAAGGTGTGCCGCTCTGGCTGCACTGCGGCGCTCCCAGGCAGAGCGGTTTGATTTTGCAGCGCTCAGAAGTGGGGGGGGGGGAAGAAAATGAAAAGCTTAGTGTTGGCACGGCTTCTCTTTCTTCAAAGCGGGCCATGGCGTGATTACCTGCCAGCACGCATCACAGTCAAGCTCTAATAAATCTACTTAGCAAAATGTTTGTCAAGAGTCAGCGCACCCACGGGTCATTTTTTCATTTTTTTTATTTTTATTTTTTCATGAAAGTCGCTTCAAAAGCCGGAGCTAGAACATGTAAACGAATAGTTTCAGGTTGAGAGAGTCTTCAGCATATGCCAGGCTCTTACCACAGCGATTCCCGCTTTGTGCGACTTCCACGGCGAGGAATGCCGAGATGGCATTTCTGTTTCCCGCAAATGTAGGCCCCGTACTATTCAGCACATTAAACGGAGGAGGGCGCGCAACAAAGTAAGTGGAAAACTCTATTCTCTCGCACCCTTGAGCGAATGCGAGGGGGGCGGTGGATGTGAGGGAGGGGAAAAGAAAAGAGAGGGACAGTGGCTAGCGGTGGAATACATTAGACGAGTGAAGTCACAGGTCTCCACTTTGGGAAGGGGGTTATTTAAATGCACGAGAGCCAGGTGTAACCCCTCTGTCGAGTGCGGGCTAATGTGCAGCTGGCCAGTCATTATCGCAAAATAACCCTAGAGGGTGATCAGGTTATTTTGGGAAAATGACAGATTGGCTGAACACTATCCTGCTTATCACACAGCTACTTACAAAACGATATCACACAGCTGCTTAGGAAATTGTCACACCGCTACTTACGCAACAATATCGCACAGCTACTTACGAAACGATATCGCACAGCTACTTCCGCAACGATATTGCACAGCTACTTACTAAACAATGTCGCACAGCTACTTACGAAACAATATCGCACAGCTACTTACGTAACAATAACGCATAGCTACTTAAAAAACAATATCGCACAGCTTCTTAATAAACACTGTCGCACAGCTACTTCAAAACAATATCGCACAGCTACTTACGAAACTATATCGCACAGCTTCTTACGAAACAATATCGCACAGCTTCTTACGAAACAATATCGCACAGCTTCTTACGAAACAATATCGCACAACTTCTTACGAAACAATATCGCACAGCTTCTTACGAAACAATGTCGCACAGCTTCTTACGAAACAATGTCGCACAGCTTCTTACGAAACAATATCGCACAACTTCTTACGAAACAATATTGCACAGCTACTTACTAAACAATGTCGCACAGCTACTTACGAAACAATATCGCACAGCTACTTACGAAACAATATTGCACAGCTACTTACTAAACAATGTCGCACAGCTACTTACGAAACAATATCGCACAGCTACTTACGAAACAATAACGCATAGCTACTTAAAAAACAATATTGCACAGCTACTTAATAAACATTGTCGCACAGCTACTTCAAAACAATATCGCACAGCTACTTACGAAACAATATCGCACAGCTTCTTACGAAACAATATTGCACAGCTTCTTACGAAACAATATCACACAGCTACTTACGAAACAATATCGCACAGCTACTTACGCAGCAATATTGCACAGCTATTTACACAACAATATTGCACAGCTACTTGTGTAACAATATCACCCAGCTACTGGTCTAGCATCACAATGTGGTCCTTGTCCAAGTGGCTCAGATCTTACTCTGCTTCCAACACATCAGCTTCAACAACTGACTGTTTACTTGCTGCCTAAAATATCCCTCATATAATAATAATATATAACAGTGTATATATATAATAATAATAATAATAATTATAATATATAACAGTATATATAATAATAATATTTAAATTTTCATTTCCCTGTGTTGTTACAAATAATCTCTTGAACTTGAATTTGTTAGGATTTCTACTCTGTGAGGTAAGTACTGGAGGTAAGTTATGGTAAAGTTTCATTTAGGAGGATTTAGATGTATATTTAATACAACACAGACAATTAATCCTATTATATAATTATAGAACCCAGAATCGCGATTGTGGCGCCGCCCCTTGCATCCGCCTGCGCGAGCACCGCGTCTCGATTACGCACATTTGAGTATTTTTCAAGCTTATAGAGCTTGTGCGTAATCACCGGGTGTCATGACATTTCACTGCATATATGTACGACTGTATGTGTATGTATGTGACAAATAATCTCTTGAACTTGAACTTACGCAACAATATCGCACATCTAACATACGCAACAATATCGCACATCTAACATACGCAACAATATCGCACAGCTACTTAATAAAAAATGTTGCACAGCTATTTACTAAACAATATTGCACAGCTACTTACTAAACAATGTCACACAGCTACTTACTAAACAATGTCGCACAGCTACTTACCCAACAATAGTGCACAGCTACTTATTAAACAATAGCGCACAGCTACTTACTAAACAATAGCGCACAGCTACTTACGAAACAATATCGCACAGCTACTTACGAAACAATATCGCACAGCTACTTACTAAACAATAGCGCACAGCTACTTACTAAACAATAGCGCACAGCTACTTACTAAACAATAGCGCACAGCTACTTACGAAACAATATCGCACAGCTACTTACTAAACAATAGCGCACAGCTACTTACTAAACAATAGCGCACAGCTACTTACGAAACAATATCGCACAGCTACTTACTAAACAATATCGCACAGCTACTTACTAAACAATAGTGCACAGCTACTTACTAAACAATGTCGCACAATTACTGACGAAATAATATCGCACAGTTACTGAATTAACAATATCGCAGTTACTGAATTAACAATATCGCAGTTACTGAATTAACAATATCGCACAGTTACTGAATTAACAATATCGCACAGTTACTGAATTAACAATATTGCGCAGCTACTTACTAAACAATATCGCACAGCTACTGATGCAACAATACCGCACAGCTACTTACGAAACAATATTGCACAGCTACTCACGAAACAATACCGCACAGCTACTTACTAAACAATAGCGCACAGCTACTTACTAAACAATATCACACAGCTACTTACTAAACAATGTCGCACAGCTACTTACCCAACAATAGTGCACAGCTACTTATTAAACAATAGCGCACAGCTACTTACTAAACAATAGCGCACAGCTACTTACGAAACAATATCGCACAGCTACTTACGAAACAATATCGCACAGCTACTTACGAAACAATATCGCACAGCTACTTACTAAACAATAGCGCACAGCTACTTACTAAACAATAGCGCACAGCTACTTACTAAACAATAGCGCACAGCTACTTACTAAACAATAGCGCACAGCTACTTACGAAACAATATCGCACAGCTACTTACTAAACAATATCGCACAGCTACTTACTAAACAATAGTGCACAGCTACTTACTAAACAATGTCGCACAATTACTGACGAAATAATATCGCACAGTTACTGAATTAACAATATCGCAGTTACTGAATTAACAATATCGCAGTTACTGAATTAACAATATCGCACAGTTACTGAATTAACAATATCGCACAGTTACTGAATTAACAATATTGCGCAGCTACTTACTAAACAATATCGCACAGCTACTGATGCAACAATACCGCACAGCTACTTACGAAACAATATTGCACAGCTACTCACGAAACAATACCGCACAGCTACTTACTAAACAATAGCGCACAGCTACTTACTAAACAATATCGCACAGCTACTTACTAAACAATATCGCACAGCTACTTACGAAACAATATCGCACAGCTACTTACGAAACAATATCGCACAGCTACTTACTAAACAATAGCGCACAGCTACTTACGAAACAATATCGCACAGCTACTTACTAAACAATAGCGCACAGCTACTTACGAAACAATATCGCACAGCTACTTACTAAACAATGTCGCACAGTTAATGACGAAATAATATCGCGCAGTTACTGAATTAACAATATCGCAGTTACTGAATTAACAATATCGCACAGTTACTGAATTAACAATATCGCACAGTTACTGAATTAACAATATTGCGCAGCTACTTACTAAACAATATCGCACAGCTACTGATGCAACAATACCGCACAGCTACTTACGAAACAATATTGCACAGCTACTCACGAAACAATACCGCACAGCTACTTACTAAACAATAGCGCACAGCTACTTACTAAACAATATCGCACAGCTACTTACTAAACAATATCGCACAGCTACTTACGAAACAATATCGCACAGCTACTTACGAAACAATATCGCACAGCTACTTACTAAACAATGTCGCACAGTTAATGACGAAATAATATCGCGCAGTTACTGAATTAACAATATCGCAGTTACTGAATTAACAATATCGCACAGTTACTGAATTAACAATATCACACAGTTACTGAATTAACAATATTGCACAGCTACTTACTAAACAATATCGCACAGCTACTGATGCAACAATACCGCACAGCTACTTACGAAACAATGTCGCACAGCTACTTACGAAACAATGTCGCACAGCTACTTACGAAACAATGTCGCACAGCTACTTACGAAACAATGTCGCACAGCTACTTAGGCAACAATATCGCACAGCTACTTACTAAGCAATAGCGCACAGCTACTTACTAAACAATAGCGCACAGCTACTTACGAAACAATAGCGCACAGCTACTTACGAAACAATAGCGCACAGCTACTTACTAAACAATAGCGCACAGCTACTTACTAAACAATAGCGCACAGCTACTTACTAAACAATATCGCACAGCTACTTACTACTGTATGTGTATGTATGTGACAAATAATCTCTTGAACTTGAACTTACGCAACAATATCACACATCTAACATACGCAACAATATCGCACATCTAACATACGCAACAATATCGCACAGCTACTTAATAAAAAATGTTGCACAGCTATTTACTAAACAATAGCGCACAGCTACTTACTAAACAATGTCACACAGCTACTTACTAAACAATGTCGCACAGCTACTTACCCAACAATAGTGCACAGCTACTTATTAAACAATAGCGCACAGCTACTTACTAAACAATAGCGCACAGCTACTTACGAAACAATATCGCACAGCTACTTACGAAACAATATCGCACAGCTACTTACTAAACAATAGCGCACAGCTACTTACTAAACAATAGCGCACAGCTACTTACTAAACAATAGCGCACAGCTACTTACGAAACAATATCGCACAGCTACTTACTAAACAATAGCGCACAGCTACTTACTAAACAATAGCGCACAGCTACTTACGAAACAATATCGCACAGCTACTTACTAAACAATATCGCACAGCTACTTACTAAACAATAGTGCACAGCTACTTACTAAACAATGTCGCACAATTACTGACGAAATAATATCGCACAGTTACTGAATTAACAATATCGCAGTTACTGAATTAACAATATCGCAGTTACTGAATTAACAATATCGCACAGTTACTGAATTAACAATATCGCACAGTTACTGAATTAACAATATTGCGCAGCTACTTACTAAACAATATCGCACAGCTACTGATGCAACAATACCGCACAGCTACTTACGAAACAATATTGCACAGCTACTCACGAAACAATACCGCACAGCTACTTACTAAACAATAGCGCACAGCTACTTACTAAACAATATCACACAGCTACTTACTAAACAATGTCGCACAGCTACTTACCCAACAATAGTGCACAGCTACTTATTAAACAATAGCGCACAGCTACTTACTAAACAATATCGCACAGCTACTTACTAAACAATATCGCACAGCTACTTACGAAACAATATCGCACAGCTACTTACTAAACAATAGCGCACAGCTACTTACTAAACAATAGCGCACAGCTACTTACTAAACAATAGCGCACAGCTACTTACTAAACAATAGCGCACAGCTACTTACTAAACAATAGCGCACAGCTACTTACGAAACAATATCGCACAGCTACTTACTAAACAATATCGCACAGCTACTTACTAAACAATAGTGCACAGCTACTTACTAAACAATGTCGCACAATTACTGACGAAATAATATCGCACAGTTACTGAATTAACAATATCGCAGTTACTGAATTAACAATATCGCAGTTACTGAATTAACAATATCGCACAGTTACTGAATTAACAATATCGCACAGTTACTGAATTAACAATATTGCGCAGCTACTTACTAAACAATATCGCACAGCTACTGATGCAACAATACCGCACAGCTACTTACGAAACAATATTGCACAGCTACTCACGAAACAATACCGCACAGCTACTTACTAAACAATAGCGCACAGCTACTTACTAAACAATATCGCACAGCTACTTACTAAACAATATAGCACAGCTACTTACGAAACAATATCGCACAGCTACTTACGAAACAATATCGCACAGCTACTTACTAAACAATAGCGCACAGCTACTTACGAAACAATATCGCACAGCTACTTACTAAACAATAGCGCACAGCTACTTACGAAACAATATCGCACAGCTACTTACTAAACAATGTCTCACAGTTAATGACGAAATAATATCGCGCAGTTACTGAATTAACAATATCGCAGTTACTGAATTAACAATATCGCACAGTTACTGAATTAACAATATCGCACAGTTACTGAATTAACAATATTGCGCAGCTACTTACTAAACAATATCGCACAGCTACTGATGCAACAATACCGCACAGCTACTTACGAAACAATATTGCACAGCTACTCACGAAACAATACCGCACAGCTACTTACTAAACAATAGCGCACAGCTACTTACTAAACAATATCGCACAGCTACTTACTAAACAATATCGCACAGCTACTTACGAAACAATATCGCACAGCTACTTACGAAACAATATCGCACAGCTACTTACTAAACAATGTCGCACAGTTAATGACGAAATAATATCGCGCAGTTACTGAATTAACAATATCGCAGTTACTGAATTAACAATATCGCACAGTTACTGAATTAACAATATCACACAGTTACTGAATTAACAATATTGCACAGCTACTTACTAAACAATATCGCACAGCTACTGATGCAACAATACCGCACAGCTACTTACGAAACAATGTCGCACAGCTACTTACGAAACAATGTCGCACAGCTACTTACGAAACAATGTCGCACAGCTACTTACGAAACAATGTCGCACAGCTACTTAGGCAACAATATCGCACAGCTACTTACTAAACAATAGCGCACAGCTACTTACTAAACAATAGCGCACAGCTACTTACGAAACAATAGCGCACAGCTACTTACGAAACAATAGCGCACAGCTACTTACTAAACAATAGCGCACAGCTACTTACTAAACAATAGCGCACAGCTACTTACTAAACAATATCGCACAGCTACTTACTAAACAATAGTGCACAGCTAGTTACTAAACAATAGTGCACAGCTACTTACTAAACAATGTCGCACAGTTACTGACGAAATAATATCGCACAGTTACTGAATTAACAATATCGCACAGTTACTGAATTAACAATATCGCACAGTTACTGAATTAACAATATTGCACAGCTACTTACTAAACAATATCGCACAGCTACTGATGCAACAATACCGCACAGCTACTTACGAAACAATGTCGCACAGCTACTTAGGCAACAATATCGCACAGCTACTTATGAAATAATATCGCACAGTTACTGAATTAACAATATTGCACAGCTACTTGCGAAACAATGATTACGCACATTTGAGTATTTTTCAAGCTTATAGAGCTTGTGCGTAATCACCGGGTGTCATGACATTTCACTGCATATATGTACGACTGTATGTGTATGTATGTGACAAATAATCTCTTGAACTTGAACAATATCGCACAGCTAGTTACGAAACAATATCGCACAGCTACTTACGCAACAGTATCGCACAACTACTTACGCAACAATATCGCACAGCTATTTATGGAACGATATCGTGCGGCTACTTACGAAACAATATCGCACGTCGCAATCGAGTATTCCACAGAGCCGCGGAACAATAGTTTCTGATTCTGAATACGCTCTGATTAGTTGGGATTATTTCAGGCGCAACTGGGTTCATTCATAGACACAATTGTCAAATAACCCTGCATGGCACGTTTAGGTGTCGTGGCTTTTGATTTTTCATGAACAAAACCCCTCAAAATGTAAACCAGGACAGGGTAAGGGCTTTGGCTCGTATGTATCTTCCTCTGTATGTTGAAGTTGATTGTGCTATACTTCTTCTGGGACAACAGCCCTCTTTATTTATTTAGATGTATTCCTTCTTTGTTTGTGGTGTGGTTAAAAAAGAGAGGGGGGAAAAAAAAAAAGGTGATTGTTGTGTGTTAAAAAAAAACAACCCAATTAAGAGGAATATTCGTCTGAGAATACTGTTTTCATTGAAGTGAATAATAACAGTGAAACCCGCCCCCCTCCCAAAAAAATGAGACAAATGTGAATTCACTGTACTGAAGGGATTCACTTGAGAATGTTACTCCTCCCTCTTTATCTTCCTGGGTGGAGCTCTGTAATTGCTTTGATGGCTCAGTGTGCGCAGCGTGCTTACGTGACACCAGACGTGCTTCTCCGGCGTCGCCGTCTACCCTCCCTCCATCTCTCATCGCCTTTTTCTGGGACGCCGGCTATTGTAAACAGTCGAGGGTTCTCTCCTTTTTTATTTTTTATTTTTTTCACCCGTGACTCTTATTGTTTTTTTTTTTGTTTTTTTTTTATGGTTTAAGACAAGATCTCGATGCAATTTCCTCGAGCCCTTCTGCCGGAGCCGGCATGGAGCTGTTTCCTTGTCTCGGGGGGAACATCTATTGTTCCATTTGTCTTATCAAAAAAGAGTAGAGCGCTGCAGTCAGGAGATGGCTTCATTTCGACTTTGTCCGCAGACTTTTATCGGAAATCGCCCCTTCCCCTCCATATGGAAGAAAGTGTCGGCCGACACAGGGCTTCCAGACACAGAATGACCTAGATGTAGAATGAGGGTCATCCCATTGAACTAGATGGTGATGTACTGTAGAGTATGATATCAGACTATGACTGATTTCATTTGGACATGAAGTTAGGGTTTAATTTGGCGCACATGCATTTAAATTGGCTCAAAAATAGTCTGAATTTCATGACCGTATAAGATAATTCTTGCCATATTTCTGTGGTTCCCCTGCCGAGCGGCCACTTAGCGGCTGCGGTATGAGCACGCCCGCACCAGACCGTCCCAGAGGCTGTTTCGGGGGATATGTCTCAGATCGATCAGGCCTGAGCCCATTCATTGCAAATTAAGAGTAAGCCATTCTTGAAATGTGGGTGAAACTATTGCACAAAACGTTTTGCGCATCAGCTTTCCACCCCCGGCTCCAGCACAGTCCATCAGCCACACTAACTTATTTGCGGAAATGGTCGCTTCTCCCTCCACGTATTCATTTGGTGTGTTTTTTTTTCCTACAGTGCGTGATAGTGCTGTCTCAGCTGCTTTTGTCCGTTCGTTCATTCGTCCGTTTGTTACTTTTTTTTTTTTTTAAATGCATCACAAATGCAAGCCTTGCACCCTTGCTTGTCAAAATGTGTGTTCATGCGATGACAATAGTGCAGTTGAAGTACTCAGGGTGTCACACTCACTTACCATATCATGGGCTTATAATGGGTGTGACACACACACACACACACACACACACACACACACACACACACACACACACGTTTCTGCATCTGCTTCTCGCTCTCTCTGTTCCTTCTGGTCCTTCCTCTATCTGTACAGCCCTGTTGGGGTCTCTTGTCATCCCGTATAGCACCGTGCTCTATCAGGGGAGGCCCAGGCGATGAGATGAGTTAGACTCACTGACTCACTTTCCCAGTCACAGAAAGCAAATTGTGTGTGTGTGTGTGTGTGTGTGTGTGTGTGTGTGTGTGTGTGTGTGTGTGTGTGTGTGTGTGTGTGTGTGTGTGTGTGTGTGTGTGTGTGTGTGTGTGTGTGTGTGTGTGTGTGTGTGTGTGTGTGACTCTATTATTGTAACTAGTTCCCTTCGGAGGCCTTGCTGCCAGTGACTATGATGCACTGTCTCTTTCTCTACTCATGACAAGCGTAAGTTACGGATAAAGGCGTAATGTGACATAACGTTAGACTCTCAGACGATGAGTGTGTCGACCCTGGTCTCACCCCTCCGCCATTTCCCGAGAACACAAACTTCAGAGGACGATAGAAAAAGGGGGTCATTTGAATTTACAGCTGGACGAGTTTTCCATTTGCATCATGTACCTGGGCTCGCGTCGTGTAATATTATTTTAATGAGCAGCCTTCCATGTTGTGCTCCAGTCAACAGCAGAAGCCCCTGAGTAATGTGGAACCCGGGAACTGGAGTTTTTGGAGGTTTACAACATTGTCACACTCTCTGCGTGATGAATGAATCTGTTTTTCATTAAGTCTTGGTAGTTCGGGGGCCCACTGGTACATAAAAAAGATTGATTGGTATGATTTGGCTCGTGCAAGTCCTCCTTAGAACAAACCTAATTTGTAATTGAAGACAAATTCTGCAACAGTGACATGATTTAAGGACAAATTGCAAACCGATATAAAGCGCAGCCACTCCCCTTAGTGTAGCAAGAAATTTGCAGTTCACGTCCTATAAATATAAATTTCACACAACAAAAAAAGGGTTCCTGTTATAACAAATGCATTTCACAAGCTGGGCATGGATGCCCTTGATTTCAGGTGCACAGTTCGACAAAACATTGCAATCAAAAAATGGGTTCACTTTGGTCAAATTTCCTTTTTTAATAAAACGCTCTCTCACCTGGAGATGGCGATCCGAAACGGCTTCGCAGGCCGTGATTGGTAATTCAAATTCTTGACTCCGTTTCTCGTCTTTCTTGCAGAGCCTTCCAAGCGGGAGAGGACCAGAAGGTAAGTCTGCCTTTTGTTTGAAACATTAATCTCACTTCTGTGCCTAAACACCGGGACGCTTTGGCAATGTGATCAAAACCCGTCGTCAGACCCGAAATAAATTAGTCCGCTCAATATTTTGTCGCCTCCCTGTTCCCCGCTGGTGCTATCTGGCTATTGAGACGGATGGTGCAGATTGAAGCTCCCTTTGAGCTCTTCTGTACGTATCACGCCGCCTTGTGTCTGAACTCTGATTCACCCAGGGTTTGTGTCGCGCACATTACCAAAGCATCACTCAGGCACATGTGTTTTGCTTTAGGGATGGAATGACATAAACGGTGCTGCCAAACGTTCCCAGGGTACGCCCTCTAAACTGCTGCACAATCCCTGGTTTGAGCGCGAAAGGGTTTCGTTTCCCCATCAGGAACATCAGACTCGTCAGACTCACCCACCGGATCTTCATCCGACGGCCACAGTACCGTCACCGTCCACCGGGGGGGGGCACGGTTCCACATTCGCAGCCGAACCTCCCGCCGTCCGTCAGCGCTCCGCTCGGCGAGAAACGTTGCTGCAGTGAATGTCACGCGTCATTCAAATATAACCTCTCGTGTCCAGAATTATGACTTTTTTGTTGTTTAACAGCGGGGGCAGATTATTCTGGACCCTCCCTGGGCGTGCTGCCAAAACAAATATTTGTCAGACAGTGGGGTGTCGCCACACTTCTCAAGTGCACCGCCACACACGGACAAATGTCAGCCGGCTTTAACAAAGCTGCTGTGGCGGCACGGAGTAATCATTTGGCCCGCGAAAAAATGATTACGCGTCACCGGGACATGTCGCTGCGTAAACACATCCGGGATTGTGCGGCAGTCGGAGGAACGTTTAACCGCCCGTCAAAAAAATATGTAATCGCATGTGCTGTGTGCTGTGCTGCTCTTGTCTCCCCCCACCCTTTTTTTTTTTTTTTTTTTTTTTTCTCTCTCTCTTTTTGTTTTTGGTTTCTCTCCGCACCCCTTGTAGGATTCGCTCGCCCCGGCCTCGGCTCAGCCAAAGTACTCCTTTGCCCCCAGCCCGGCCATTAACAAGATGGCGCGACCGTTCACAGCAGGCGGGGGTAGTCCCAGCACAGGTCCCGTTATAAAGCCTGTGGCCTACTCCCCCAAACTTAACACTCCACGCTCGCAGGGCGTGGAGTGCAGCGTACAGCAGCCCCACAATGGGTAGGTGGACAAGAAAATAAACCAGGGCCGGAGACCTATGGTTTTCATTTTATCCGAGTGTTTGGACTGGTCTTAATGCCCTCTCGCCTTGCTCTCATCTTGCTGTTGAACCGGCACCAAAAAAAGCAACCATTTAACTATTGAGGGCGTCTTTGTTAGTCACGGCTCAGTGAATGAAATCAAAGACCGCCAGCAAAATTGTGATTGCCTACAATAAGTCATCTCGCAGCAAAGCATCCGAAAAATTAAAATGATTGTTTTGTTTTTTTCAAGAAGTAGGTAGTACACAAACGTCGACATTGAAAATATATTAACTGTGTGCTGCTGAAAGCATTTCCTCTGAAACGTGAACTCTGCCCTCCTCCTAGGAGGGTAAACAGACATCGAGAAAGAAACAAACTCTCTCCAAAAGAGCAACAAGTCAACCTTCCCGTTGTGCTTATCATCCGGCGTGAGACGGACTCATGCTTTTTTTTTTTTTTTTTTTTTTTTTTTTTTGGCTCAGGGCGATGCTCGAATTGGATTCTGAAACTTTTTTCAGACTTTCTGAATTTTCGCATTTAACAATCGGCGAAATCCCAAACCGGGAGATGCACACGCCTCCAGACGCTCTGTTTTTCTCACGTCTCGTGCCAGAAAAGTTCCTCCCAAACTGGAACTCGCTAATGGTTCCGTGCAACCATTCCCCGTACTGCGGATTAGCACGTTCATACGAAAACATTATGTCGTCAGAGGTCGAGCTTTGTGCTTTTAAAATAACCTTTCAAGGTTGCTGTGGCTTTTATCAGTTATTTAGTTTTCCTTATCCACCCTGCAACCAATTAGAGGACAAAAATCTGAATTACTGCTCTTTGTTTCCTTCGTGTTGAACACAAAGTATCTTCATTTTGCAATCACCAGACATCTTTTCTTTTCTTTTATTTTTTTTTTCATTTTTCCTCGGAAAACAGATTTTTGGAACGGAGGAGAAACATGCGGTGGGTTTAATGTCGGATTGGGCGTCTCCTCCAGTGTGGGTCAGTCTGGACTGCGCAGTTTGAGGGGCTTGGTCCTGATCTGACTTCTGGCTCTGGCTTAATGTCTGTTGCCTTATTTAGCCGCACTGAGAACTCTCCCATAAAATCTGCTGAGCGCTCAAAGTGCTTTTACTGCAGCGGTGCCGGATTACTTTTCCAGCCCGACTTAGAGAGAGGCCTCAAACAGACGAGGGGTTCCGCCATCTGGAGGAGCGCGGCCAGTTCCACCAACACAGTGCGTTTTAAATTAGAACGGTGCGACCAAAACACGACGCTGGTGATGAAGCTCGGTTTCGTGAAAAATTGGGCTGAGCGCACAAGGAATGTCTGTGTGTGCGTGTCTGTGTGTGCGTGTCTGTGTGGCGTGTGGGCGTGTTGTCCCCGAAAAAAAACAGGTTTTGGTGTGAAGTTATTTGCACAGGGCTTCCCGTGACATTAAGGTGCTCGTGGCGCTGACATTTCCCGTCATTTTCTGGGTTTAGGGAACGGATTGGCAATATTTCAGCTGCCGGGCGGGTCAAAGAAATGCGTTGAGGTTTCTGACGGCAAACACCGCGGGGGCTGTCGACCGAACTTTTGAGACACGATTCGCCCCGGACGCAAGCGATGGGAGCAGAGGGGCGGAGCCTCTGAGCTTGAACTTGGACTTAAGAGTGACAATCTTAGGAGGACAGAATGTATTTTTGTCTGGCAACAATAACAGCTTGTCTGCTTTGTCACCTCCTGCATGTTTGCTGCATCCGATTTATAAAAAAAAAAAAAAAAAAGTTTATTTTTTTTATTTTTATTTCCTCTCTCTCTCTCCTATAGCGCACAACTGCTGTCATGTTCTGACATGTTCGGTTTCTCTTGCTCTCCGTGGCTGAACTCTGACCCTGACGCTCCTTCACTTTCTCTCCTCTTTTCTCTCTAACTCTGCAGATGGAAGCTGATGACAAGTCAGTATAACTCAATTTTATTCTTTCACTCGATTGAAACAACAAACTGTTCGCGTGCCTGTCCAGTTGTCATTCACGTGCAGAAGAGTGGTTCTCAATGTGGGCCCCGGGGACCTCCCGGGGGTCCATCAGGAGGGTGCAGGGGGTCCCCAGCAAAGATTCATAATATTTATTTGTCGTTATTTCATTTACAAGACGTCAGCACCGTCGATGAATGTACAATAATGACTGTTTTAATAATATTTTCTGATATGTCATTTTCCTAATCGTAGTATACACAGGTGTGGGAGTTTGGACTAAATCATCTAACAATAGAAACCTTTTTAGATTGGGCTCCCAGAGACAACATCTTATCAAATAGCGTCCAAGGCCTAATGCTTATCAAATTGAGGGCCCTTGATATGAAAAAGGAGGCATTCAGTTTTATACTGCAGGGCCGAATATAGATGGGAGACTTTATCCATCAAGCTTTTCTATATACTTTTCTTCTCGCTGTTTAATCATTTCCTTTTAATCTGTGTTTTCCTCTTCCCACCTTTCCTCTACGTACTACACCTGATCTGCGTTCTCCTTGCAGGGGTGAAGCCACATACTTTGATGAGATGTACCAGGTGTCCAAGTAAGGCCAGGCTCTCTGCTTGGGAAGCTACTCTGGTTATAATGCTAGGCACTGCTGGATAGATAGGATGATAAGATGATGCCTTTGGGAAGGTTGTGTGATTAGGATTTAGGACAGAATGTAGATGAGGGCGACGGATGAGGCCAGTCATCATTAATCAAACATCTCCTCAGTCACTGTTTTCATTTTGATCCATTAATGGCTGATACAAAGGGATGGGATATTTATTTTCCATCACTAGATGTACAACCTTTTTGTTGTGTTATTCCCAACACAAGTACAGGTACTGTTTTCCTTTTGGATTTTGAACAGCTACTCTCAGCCAATTCAAGTAAAATATGCAATCACTCATGAATGAATGCCCATTTGTGTGTGCCTTCAACTGGCCCATGAGAAATCGTAATTAACATCCATTACATTGAATGATCAGCAAACTAATTGCTGCATGATGTGTTAGGTTTATTTTTCTCACCTTATTAACGGGGCTGCAGCATCGGGCTGGTTTTCCCTGGTGGAAGGGTTGTGTGTTAACTGGGATTGCGTCCTGTCGTGTGCCACCGCTGGGTGTGTGTACAGGCACGGCCTGCGGGCAGAGAACCTGCCCTGCTTCATCCCCAACGACCGCAGCAAGAAGAGGCTGATTGAGGACACCCAGGACTGGCAGCCTCGCACCGGCACCACCCAGTCCCGCTCCTTCCGCATCCTGGCCCAGCTCACAGGCACAGACTTCAGTAAGTCAGGGAATAGGACGAGGCAGTTACTAGGGCTCGGTAGGGACTAGGATGAGGCGGGGGCCAGGACTCAGCGGGGTCTAGGACTCGGAAGGCGCTAGGACTTGGCGACGGCTAGGACTTCTCGGGGACTAGGACTAGGCGGGGATAAGGACTCAGCAGTTGCTAGGACTAGGCGTGGACAAGGACTAGGCAGTTACTATGTCTAGGCGGAGACTAGGAATAGGCAGTTATTAGGACTAAGCGGAGACAAGGACTCAGCAGGTACTAGGACTAGACTGGGATTAGGACTAGGTAGTTACTTGGACTAGGCAGGGACTAGGACTAAGCAGTTAGTAGGTCTAGGCGGCGACAAGGACAAGGCGGGGACAAGGACTCGGCAGTTACAAGGACTAGGTGGGGACTAGGACGAGGCGGGGAATAGGACTCGGCGGGGTCTAGGACTCGGAAGGCAGTGGGACTTGGCGGGGTCTAGGACTCGAAGGTGCTAAGGCTGGGCAGCGGCTAGGACTTGGCGGGGACTAGGACTAGGTGGGCACTGGGACTAGGCAGGGACTAGGACTAGGCGGGGACAAGGACTCGGCAGTTGCTAGGACTAGGCGGGGACAAGGACTCGGCAGTTGCTAGGACTAGTCGTGGACAAGGACAAGGCAGTTACTAGGTCTAGGCGGAAACTAGGAATAGGCAGTTATTAGGACTAAGCGGGGACAAGGACTCGGCAGGTACTAGAACTCGACGCGGACTAGGATTAGGTGCGGACTAGGACTAGGCATTTACTAGGACTAGGCGGGGACTAGGACTAGGCAGTTACTAGGACTAGGAGGAGACAAGGACTCGGCAGTGACTAGGACTCGGCAGTTACTAGGACTCGGCAGTTACTAGGACTAGGCAGTTACTAGGACTAGACCGGGATTAGGACTAGGTAGTTACTTGGACTAGGCAGGGACTAGGACTAAGCAGTTACTAGGACTAGGTGGGGACTAGGACCAGGCAGTTACTAGGACTAAGCAGGAATAGGGACTCTGCAGTTACTAGTACTCGGCGGGGATTAGGCAGTTGCTAGGACTAGGTGGGGACTAGGTCTAGGCAGTTACTAAGACTAGGCGGGAATGGGGACTCTGCAGTTACTAGGACTAGACGGGGACTAGGCAGTTGCTTGGACTAGGTGGGGACTAGGCCTAGGCGGTTTATAGGACTAGGCGGGGATGGGGACTGCAGTTACTAGGTGTGGACTGGGACTAGGCAGTTACGAGGACTAGGCAGTTACGAGGACTAGGTGGGGATGGGGACTGTAGTTACTAGGACTACACAGGGACTAGGACTAGATGGCGACTAGAACTAGACAGTTGCTAGGACTAGGCGGCGACTAGGACTCGGCAGTTACTGGGACTAGGCAGGGACTAGGAGGATGGAGGGTTGGGTGTGGGATGTTACGACAAGGGTAGTATCAGGTCATCCCTTGATCGTAGACATTTTCAAAGCAGAGAAACAAGAGAATAAGAGAAGAAAATATGGTGTTGCCCCGGCTAGGTGGTCACTGAAACGTATAGTAACATATATGATGTATACAGAGAAGAATAGGAAGGCAACATCCAATATTCTGCTGTTACCTGTAAGTGGTCTTCTCTGTGAGCATTGATCTCAGTTGTCCACTAACGTATCAATACAATCCAGTGTGAGATGGAACGTAACGTTGTGAACCCGTGAGGCGTTCTGATGCCTGTGTCTGGATCTTTCAGTGCAGGACCCAGACGATGAAAACATGAAGAGGGCCAGGTAACGTCCCGGCGTGACGTGCATTTGACGCATTCGCTCTTTCTCTCACATCACAGAGCCGTTGTGTTGTCGTGGTGTCAACGCACTCACGTGTGGAAGCTTCATTTTAAATTATTTTATTATAAAAAAAAATGTTTTGCACGGCAGTGTGATATTTTAATACCATTGAGACATTCAGCTTTTCTCGGCGTGTCCAGAGTTTAAGCTGAGCACCGCAGCAGGCATGTGTGGCTTGAGTTGTGGCTCATTGGTCATATCATTAGTATGTGCGTAGTGGCTTCACAGCCGAACCAATCGATCCCTATTGGGTCCATTGGTTTCATACGGATGGACAGACTTTCTTTCCGATTTTCCATTTTATTTCTTAAGTCTTGCTCCCCCCTGCACGCTGTTTTCCTCTGTGGCTGAACTTCCTCCCGTTCCTCTGTTTCACCTCACATGTTCTGTTCTATCCCCTCCTATTGTTTTTTTTTTGTTTGTTTTCCTTTCCGTCTCACTCCCCCTCTCCGTGTCTGTGTGTGGTTAGGGAAAAGTTCCTCACCGAGATTCAGAGTCCGCGTTACGCCCGGCTGAGGGACTGGCACCACGAGAGGTCCGCTCGCGCCCTCAATATCAAATCCTGAGCGCGCTCCTCCCCGCCCCCGCCCCCGCCCCCGCCGCCCACGGTTTTTTCGATGCCGACGCGACGCGGAGCCCCCTGCCCAACGAGGAGGAGGAGCCTGCTTAGCCAGAACCCAGCGCACCACCGCCACCAACGACATGACGACGACGGCCTTGGCCATTTATCTGAGGGGGAGGGTGGTGATTGATATGTTTGTCCTCCCCAAAAATAATATAAGGAGGGTGACTAGGGGTGGGGGAAGAAGTGAAAATTGGCTTTACGCAGCATAAATGTCAAAAAGCCTTAAGTGGAATCTTGCATACTGAGCCTAAGTATCACCTCACTCTTGTCTGTCTGTTTCTCTCTCTTTGTCTCGCTCTCTCTTCTCTCTCTCTCGCGCGCTCCCCCCCCCTCTCTCCCCCTGTGTCTCTCTGTGAATTTTAACTCGATGAGTGTTGTCGACACTTTGCGAAACAACTCGGCGCCACTCAGTCATCTCCGCTGAGAGGGGGGAGGAAGCACCGTTCTGTTCTTTATTCCACTTTGATTGCCTTGTTCAGACCCTTTTCTTTGATCTGCGCTCTCTCTCGCTCGCTCTCTCGCTCGCTCGCTCGCTCTCTCTCTCGCTCTCTCTCTCTCTCGCTCGCTCTCGATCTCGCTCTCTCCCCTGCTCTCGTGCTCTTGCTCATTTTCCACCTTCCTGTATGTTGTTCTTTTGGAGTTCTTCATCTTTCACTGTTTTCATTTCTCAACTGCCTTCCCCTCCCCAACTGCCAAGCCATTAAGAAAGAAAGAGAAGTTCAATCTGTACTTTTTTTGTTGTTGTTTTATTTTTTTGTTTTCTTTTTGTTCCTGCTGTCATCCGAAAAAAAAGAAAATATAAAACATCTTGGAAAAAAAAACAAAAAAACCCTCTGTCTTTGCTTCTTTGTCTTTGCCTTTTTCCCCTTTTCCTGCTTTATGAAATGTGTTCGGGGAGATTTAGTCTTCAGAGTGTGTGAATCAGCTGGCGATGGACCTCGGCCTTCCTGCGTCTCCTTTTTCTTTCAAATCTGAAAAAAAACAACATTCTTCTTTTTGGTTGACATAATAATAATAATAATAATGAGAATAATGATAATGATGATGATGATGATGAGAATGATGATGATGATAATAATAATAATAATTCAGACGCTGTTGTAGAGCAAATCTGAGGCAGGATCCTTCATTTAATGTGAAGTATTCCTCCTTTTTCTCCCGGCGCCCGAGACTGTGTCTGTGTTGTCTTTTTCCTTTTATGTTATATTTACGTTCTGTGCGACGGCGTCGCTGGAGCCCATTGTTTCGGCAAAAAAAATTGAAACCCCCCCTAGAAGCCGTATGAATGCTGTCTGCGTTTTTGGACGTTTGCTTATAACAAACAGCACTTTTCTTTTGAGAATTGAAACACAAGGTCTTGAGGAACTTGGCGATCTCAGTGTAGAACCTGTTGGTGGCTTGTGTGTGATGATGTGACGCCGGTCGATCTATTTCCGTCTGTAATTACACTTTCGTTAGAAGAGTCGTGCTGGGCTTTTGTATGATTATTAATTTCTTGGAAAAAGCCTCTTTATGATTTATATAATTTCATGATTCCATCAAACTGGCAGCCTGCATAATGAGCAGCTGGAGAGTTGGCAGAACTTTAAAGTACGAAAGCAGACGACTCTACTCCTGGTTTAAAAACTCAGAGATCAGAACCACAACGAAAGGCTTCCTTCGTAAGTCTGGAAAACTCAGTCCGTGGTGGGTTTCCGTATTTATTTTTATTTTTGTTTTGTAAACTCGCCTTTTTGTTCCTGCAGCCTTGAGCCGACTCACTTACCTGCCAAGGCCCGGGCAGCAGATCCACTGGACGGTGAGTTTTCTGCCGCCGTGATGCGGCTGGAATTGGAATAAATAAATAAATAAATAAATAAATAAATAATAATAATAAATGCACAAGCAATTAATCAGAACTTCAGCGGCGTAGAGAACTCTCCTCGTAATATTGTATTCATCACTTCAGCCGGTGAAATGATTTTCAGTCTGTCACACTTGGCTTTTGAATGGATTTATTTTTAATTTGATTTGAGTCTCGCTTCTCGAGTGAACAAAAAAAATAAAATAAAATAAAATCCCTGGTAAACTCTACACCAGCGACGCCTCTATCTGCTCTTTTATTATTATCAGAATAAAAGCTCCTCATGGAAAGCGACGAGGGTTTGTGTTGCTGCTGTGAGTCGAGGTTGAGTCCTTGATTCGCTGTTGTGTCTCCGTCTCAGGCTCAAAGTCCCAAACGGCACCAGCTGCGGCGCCGGCCGTCGGGACGGGTCCGTCCTCTCGGCCGCCGTGGGTCACCGACCCGAATTTCGCGGACCGCTACCGGCCCGACAAGACCAGCACGGTGCTGACCCAGCACCAGCAGCCGGCCCAGCCCACCCCCATGCAGAACCGCAGCTCCATCCTGCAGGCGGCGCAGCAGGCGCCTGAAGACAGCGGCAGGACCCCGCTATGTGGCGCCTGCAATAAAATCATTCGGTGAGGCGGTGCCGCCCTTCGCTTTGGTCGATTCCCGTGAGGGCGATTTAGCCGGAACATTGAGTTACTGCCCCCGGTGGTTATTGTTCTACTGAATCAGGATCTGGGAGCTCTGCTGTGTCTTTATTTATTGAGAACGTTTATTTGCTTTGTTATTCGGCTGCGTTTAACTTATTGCGTGTGCCCAATTTTCAGTCTTTTGCCGGGAGAGGCGGAGCCGCCACCAACAATGGAAACTGCACATACGGGAGGACATACATAGCAAATATACATGAAACGGCTGTTTCTTCAAAAGTACCAGCTAAATAAAACATGGGCTGAATAATATCAAATATGGATTTAATTTTTATTTTTTTAAATCAACAACAAAATGAACTCACCATTACCACTTTAAAGTGAATTGTATTCTACTAACCATCGCCTTTAGAATAGAATTCCCATTAATGCTTTTAGTGAAGTCATGGGGGAAAATACTCGTAAAATGTTTACTGTTTTTTCTTGTGTCAAGAACAGGTTGCCAATAGCAGCACTGAAGATTCTCTCCTAGGAGAATCCTAAATATGTTTACAGTACACAAAGTGCATTTTTTGCCCGTCTGCCATTGTCTGATCTGAAACTTCCATTACAGTCTCCCTCCGAATTAAGTGAAAAACCTTGTAGGTACCCACAATGCCTTGTTTACACTTTGGTGTGTGTGTGTGTGTGTGTGTGTGTGTGTGTGTGTGTGTGTGTGTGTGTGTGTGTGTGTGTGTGTGTGTGTGTGTGTGTGTGTGTGTGTGTGTGTGTGTGTGTGTGTGTGTGTGTGTCCGTCCAGGGGACGGTACCTGGTAGCGCTGGGGCGCTCCTGGCATCCGGAGGAGTTCACGTGCTCGCAGTGCAAGGTGGTGCTGGAGGAAGGCGGCTTCTTTGAGGAGAGGGGCTCCGTGTTCTGCACCAAGTGCTATGACAACCGCTACGCCCCCAACTGCGCCAAGTGCAAAAAGAAGATCGCGGGGGTGAGGCCGCCTCGTCCATCTCTAGGCTCCAGCCTCCGTTTATTGCCACGGCTCTGTGGAATAATATATTCGCTAGTTCATACTGGTACTATTACTAATCCTTCAAATCAATATTCCGTGTAAAAATGACCCGATGACCTTGTCGGGGGGTTCGTTTGCGACAACGACCAGGCTGCTGCGCACGATCCCTCACTTCATTCTCATTTTGCTGTTCGTTTTCGGGTTTTCCCCAAAATGTCGAATCCATAGAACAGGAAATAAATCCCCCGTTTCTAGAGACTCTGCGCCTGGAAGTCAAGCAATTTACAACCTCCTCTGCCCTTTTCGCCAGGAAATCATGCACGCCCTGAAGATGACCTACCACGTCCAGTGTTTCAAGTGCGCCGCCTGCAAGAGTCCAATCAGAAATCAGGCTTTCTACATGGAGGAGGGCGAGCCCTACTGCGAGAGAGGTCAGCCCCCCACGCACACACGCACACACACACACATACACACACCCCGATACAACGGGTTTGCCTAAGAAAAAACAACAACATTGATTGAGTCGTGGTTTCCCACCCTGTGTGTCCAGTGTTTTATTTAAATGCTCTTTTGCTACAATGCCAGACCTGCCAACCTGCATGTAGTCTGTGTACCAGCCACGCCGTTCTCGGTCAAAATACACAGGTACGAAATGCCAGTTGAAACCAAGCAAAGAAAAAAATAAAAAGTGTATATATAGAGAAAGAAAGAAAATGTCAGCTGTTTGGAGGTTCTTCAAGGTAAATGAAGATTAGATGAATTATGTCTTTATCGCCTGACAATATTCCAAAATTGTGCAGAACGCGTATCTCTCGCTGTCGAGCGAGTTTCAGTTTCAACATCAGCAGTCTCACTATAGTGGTAACGGAAAATTGCAGCGGTAGTCGGTATGTGCAGCTTTAATACTCAGTGTTTTATTATGAACATAAAATGCAATGAAATGCCCCAAATCAGAATCGGCAGGTCAGACTTTTGAAAAATCTGAAACCGAAGCGGCCAAAAAAATGTCATTGGGTGCATCTCTAGCTGGTAAACATGTTCAGTGACTTCGCAAGATGATGCATTTCAAGGGATATTTCCTAATCAAATAAATGAGTGTATTGTACATAGTTCGCATGCGTGCGTTTGTTACGTCCGTTCGTCGCATTAGGAGACGGCTATGCTGTGAATAACTCATGGAGTCATTGAGCTGATGGAGTCATTGAGCTGATGGAGTAATTTAGCTGCAGTGACTCAAAAGCCCGCAGAGACCCCCTGCCGCACCGTTGTGGTACTCCAAATGTCTTCCCAAGGTTGGCAGCTCTGATAATGTGCGCACTGGTAGTACATGCTTCACAAAGTGCTGCGGTGCACTTTCTTTTCATATCGTTTCTTTTTTTATATATTTTTTCAATATACATTTTTTTTATATTCATATTTTTTGGCCTTGAGTTGTGTGTCGTTAAATGATCAAGAGATAATAAAGACATCTCTTTGTTACCCCCTGGACTCAGAGGTGGAAAGTCATGTAAAAAAATCTCCAAATGAAGTGAATTTTTCAAGTTAAATATATTAATCTTGCGAGACTTTCACCGTTTATATACTTGTTTACCTATACTTTTGACTCTAACTACATTTCTAACATAGCCGCATCAGTTGAGTTTTTATTTTCAGTTTTTATTATTATGGGGTTTTTTTACATAAAAAAAAAAGACAATTTTATTGTATATTGTGCTCAGGATCAGCAGAGCAAAGTGACAGCAGCATTTGAAGTTGTGTTATAATCTCTGTCACTGGGCAGACACTGAGCAGTGTTGCTCTGAATACTTTGGACTTATTTTTGAGCGGGAGGGAGGGCGGCGAAAAGCCGAGGACGCAAGGAGTGGAGGTCGAGAAGGCGAATGGGTTTCGAGTACTTGGGGCCGGCCAGCCAAAGCAGCGGAGAGGGCGGGAGAGAGGTGAAGAAGAGGGTACAGGCAGGGTGGAGCGGGTGGAGAAGAGTGTCCGGAGTGATCTGTGACAGAAGGGCTCCAGCAAGAGTGAAGGGGGGAGGTCTGCAGGAGGGTAGCGAGAGCAGCCACGCTGTACGGTTTCGAGGCGGCGGCACCGACGAAAAGGCAGGCGGCTGAACTGGAGGCGGCAGAGTCGAGGACATTGAGATTTTCATTGGGAGCAACAAGGACGGACAAGATTAAGAACGAGCACGTTAGAGGGGCAGCTCAGGTCGGAGAGTTTGGTGGAAAAGTGAGAGAGGCCAGGTTGAGACGGTTTGCCCACGTGTGCAGGGGAGATGAGAGTTACATCGGGAGAAGGAGGCTGAGGATGGAGCCGCCAAGGCAGGGGGAAAAGAGGAAGAGGCAAAGAGAGGGTTGGAGGACGGGCGGGCGGGTGGTGTAAGGGAGGAAGACGCGCAGAACAGAAGGTGTTGAGGCGGATGATCCGCTGTGGCGACCCCTAACGGGAGCAGCCCAAAGAAGAAGAAGAAGAAGAAGAAGCAGAAGAAGAAGAAGAAGCAGCAGCAGCAGCAGCTCTGACTACTTTAAGAGAAAGAACTCTCATTTAAGCGCAGGCGTCGTGGCGGTCCTCCCACGCCGCGGGGCTTCGTTGAAAGGTGAAGCATTCCTCCGTGTCGGAAACATTGTTCCCCGCGGAGTCAGTTTCAACGTAAAGCGACGACGCGGCAGAGACAGAAGCGTGGGCGGAGAGACGCTGCTCTCGTTAGCGAGCGCGAGGAGTCGGAGCGCTCCTCCCTCCGTTCGGTCACAACCAGAGTGAAGAGGGGAAAAAAAAAAAAAGAGAAAAGGGTGTAGGCTAAGGGTGGAGGATCAAGGTGTAGGATCAGGGTGTGGGATCAAGGTGTAGGCTCAGGGTGTGGGATCTGAGTTCGCCTCGGTGCGTGATGTTTCCCTCCACCCCCTGATCTCTTCAGCTCCTTCTTCCTTTTTTCCTCCGCCGCTCTTGTGTTTTTCTTTTTTTCTCCGTCAGTGATGGAGCTGCTGTTTTTTATCAGCACCTGAGAAGCTGCTCTCTCAATAAGGCCTTTAGCGTTGATAAACATTTTGCCGCCTCAGCATCTCTCGCCCACGCGCTCCTGAGTAGCAGCATAATAGCCCCACCCCAACCCCCCACCCCCGCCCCCCGTAAATGGAAACACCACCCGTAGAATCCTGCAAAGAATCTGGAGCAATTTCCCCTTTATCCTAATCCTTCCTTTGCGCTCGGGGAGCAACGCCGTGTAATTCCTGCTTTTCTCTTCTGCTGCCGATGCTCCTCTCCCCGGAGCTTAAGGACGACCGCCTTGTGTGCTTTGCCATTTTGTGACTCCCCCCTCCCTCCCCCCACCCCCCTCTCTCCCTCTCCCCCAATCACCCCCCCCCCCCCTCCTCCCTCCTGATAGACTATGAGAAGATGTTCGGCACCAAGTGCCACGGCTGCGACTTCAAGATCGACGCCGGCGATCGCTTCCTGGAAGCGCTGGGCTACAGCTGGCACGACACCTGCTTCGTCTGCGCGGTGAGTCGCCGGGATCGCCCCCACCCCCAAAAAGATAAATAATAACAATAATAATGACAACACAATACCATGAATGACGATGATGCTGCTCATAATGATTATCTGAGTGAGAACGCATGGTCAAGTAGACATGACTTAAAAATGAAGAACAGGCGCACGTCTCTCTCTCTCCGTCTGTCTCTTGCTCTCTCTCTGTCTGTCTGTCTGTCTGTCTGTCTTTCAGTCAATCTGTCTTTCTCTCTCGGTCTGTCTCTCTCTCTCTGTCAGTCTCGCTCTCTCTCTTCCCCTCCCCCCCGCCCACAGTGGATATTGGATGTCTATGAAGTAATTCATAATAAAAACCATATTCGTCTCCGTCTCGTAGCTCTCCCTCTCTCTCTCTCTCTCTCTCTCTCTCTCTCTCTCTCTCACTCTCTGGCACTTGAAGATCTAATATTCGTCATCTCCCTCCCTCCCTCCCCCCCCCCCCTCCCTCGATCCTTCTCTCCTTTCATCTCCAAAGCTGTGCCAAATCAACCTGGAGGGGAAGACCTTCTACTCCAAGAAGGATAAGCCCCTCTGCAAAGGCCATGCCTTCGCTCCAGTCTGAGGGAGAGGGAGAGGGAGAGGGAGAGAGAGAGGGAGAGAGAGAGGGGGAGAGAGGGAGGGAGAGGGAGAGGGAGAGAGAGAGAGAGAGAGAGAAGCTCCTTTTTTCAGAGGAAGGAAAACTCCACTTACCATCCTCTTTACCCTGTTCTTCCACCCTCAAGGCAAACCCCCCCCCACACACACACACCCCCCCCCCCCCCCCATCAACTAGTTCCACTCACTCTGATGTGTTCTCTGTCACCATCGGTTGCTTCGTCTGGGTGTGAGATGTGACGCTGCCGCTTCTCGGCTCCTCCTGACACTTCTCACTGATCCTGAAACTCGGTTCTGTGTCGGAAGCGGCAGTGCTGGGAGACGATTCCTCGACGGTTCCACTGTAGCACTACGTTAATATCTGACATTGATATCGGACGTTATTTTTGGACGTTAATATCTGATGTTAATAATATCTGATGATATCACTTGTTAGTGCAGTAAAATATCTCTGCTTATCCTCACCCTCGTCCAGTTTATTGCACATATTCCCGAGCCGCTCCGGCTGTAGCTGTCCGACATATTACTGTAATGATCTGTCCAATATGCCAGGATACTAAGGAGCGCGGACCGCTCGTCGGATCTCACGGTTGTAACTATCAAGTTAATGGGAGTTTCAGTGAAGTTGAAAAGGCCTCCTCTCCGACCCTCCACGGGGACATTAACCCCTTTATGGATTGGTGCTGCCAAATTTAGAAGCGTTTACTTCACATCGGTATCGATATTGTCATGCAGTCGTCATTAATTGTGATTATAATGAGGGAGAAATGCACTCCCACTCAAGAAAAACAAATACATTTGGGATCTGTTTTTATTGTGGGAGACATTAGGCATCAGGCTGTAAAACAATTGCTATCATCACTGCTGTAATAGTCTCACTTTTGTTTTCCTAAAGGATCCGCATCGTACAGCTGAATTAGTGTTGTTAGTATTTGCCGTTTGAGAGTTGGTCTGTAATTTTATTTGCCTTTTTGTAATAATGCAGATAACTGCCTCGTGAAAAATAATTCCTTGTTAAAGCGTAATATTGCAATAAAGTGCTTTAGGGATGCACACGTCTGTTACAATCCTTCTCACATGAAAATGTTTGAGATTAAAACCTGTCCTTTTTCTTATTTTATGCTTTTTGTATTAAAGGATAACGTCCTAAGTGCCTTTAAAGTCGAGCGTTTGAATCTGTTGCAGAGAAATCCTACTGAGTCTTAAAGTGTGCCCGTGTTGTTGTAGATGTATCAACAAAGAAAACAAAAACCTTGTGCAATTTATACACGTAGGAACTGATGATTGATTCACTTACCCAATAAAGTTGTTTTTTTGAAGCTTCTTTTGAAACGTTGTTTTATTTGGATTATTGTTCTGTGATTGATTTAGCAGCTCAAACTAAACAATTAGGGACATTAGGCCTCATTGCCTAATTTGCATTGTTATTTTCTACATTTGCACAAAGCCTTATATTTAATGAATAAAATAAATAATAGATAAAGCCTCATTTAAATGTGTCATTCATCAATACATACATTGGAGAATAATTTTTGGATGGCTAATGGACTCCCTGCATACATGCTCAGTGCATGTGACACCTTATTCAACTATCGTATTTAGAAAACTAAACATTTGATTTGAAAACATCAATTGGAATAGTTGTTGCAACTGCATAGATAATTAAAATACCTCTAATCAAGAAAACGACGACGTACTTAAAGTAAAATATCCGGTCCTTGATTTAATAATATATAATTTATTTACAACAATTTCAGGTTGAATTACTATACATACCTTTCTGAAATTTTCATAGATAGATATATATACATAAGGCCAAGTAAATACTTGAAAGCACTTAGAAACGAATTTCCAAAATTCTACCCACGAATCCATATATCATTGTCGAAAAATTACAGAAAAAATCTCCCTCAGCAGAATTTTTTCCATCACCACAAAAAAGTTCTGACAACAATTTACATTGACGTTAAGGAACACAAAAAAAGGTCAAAAAGACAAAAAAAAACGAAAACAAATTGTACAATTGCATAAGCGCTGTGGCATGTAATAAATACAGCATTTTTGACTTGCAGAAAGGCAAGGAACATTGAACCAAAGAACTAAATAGAAAACCATCCACAGGTACAGAAGTCTATTATGCTCAGTTCACAAAGAAAATGTTAATTCAGTCACGAGTGCGCGCGCACACACACACACACACACACGCATACACACACAAGATCATACACACACACGCATACACACACAAGATCACACACACACACACAATCCTGACACTGAATAATCATGAATTACACAAAAGAATGTACAATTGTGAAATGTAACATTTTTCTCCACCCACCTCGGGGGTGGGATCGCAAACCCCCGACAAAGCTCCAGACGCTGGGATGTGACCGACGGTGGCTGGGAGTGCACTGTGAGATGAGCCGAAGGAGTTGCGGATCAAGTTAAAAACCGTTCCGACGCTCTGGTACATTACATGGCTGGTGAAATGACACGTTACATTACTTGAGTGTGCTTGGACGACACCACAGAGACCATGACGAGAGGGTGGGGGGGGGCCGCGTTTGAAAACACGCCCGTCTGACTGTACAGCTCAGGTCCAACGCCATCGTCTGACCCATAGCTCCGTGTGCTCAGCCACTCCCAGGGCCTTTCGGGAACATTTCCCCCCTTTTGCGTTTAAATGCTTCTGGTAAAATATATATATATATATATATATATATATATATATATATATATATATATATATATATATATTTAGAAAGATCAGATAGAGACATATGCAGAGTGAGGACAGAACACGTATAGTATAGAAACTTCCTGTAAAACCGTTTCCAAAACCCTTTAACACTGCAAAAAGTCTTTGCTGCTAGAATCGCTCCAAAGAACAGTAGAGAGGCAAACACGTCACGGTTCAGACTCGACAAAATGTTTTGCCAGTTAAGTGTCTCTTCTTTGTTTTGTTTTTTTGTTTGTTTTTTTTGCTCGATAATAAAATATAATTTACATTTCTTTACAAAGTGGTAAAATAAGTTTTGACACACACACACACACACATTTTATGCATATATATATATATATATATATATATATATATATATATATATATATATATATATGTGTGTGTGTGTATATATATATATATATATATATATATATATATATATATATCGGCGGCGTGGACACAGCAAATGAAATTGCCACAGACGATAGCAGAGGAAATGAAAATACAAAACGAGTCGAGTTTGATCTGCAACACGGCGGAAAGGCAAGTACAGAAAACAACAGGGATTCGTTCGAGGACTAGTCGCAAAATTAAACAAAAAGAGCTGAAACGGACGCACGATAAGGACGCAGTGGCCTCAAATGGTATTCAGAAAACTTTGGTAACCATATATGCTGATATACAATATGCAAAGTGACAGCACACAGCTGGTATAGAAAAACTATGTACATATTGACTCCTTTCCATGTGGGGGCGAAAAGAAAGAAAAAAAACAAAAAATGCACGGTTCGCTCGGGATGGTGTCACCGTCGCTCAACTGGTTCTTTTTATTTCACCTTAAAAAACAAACAAAGAAAAAAAACAAGAAACACTAGAACGAGATGAATTAGAATGAGTAGGATATGTCTTTTCAAATCGCGTCTTTACACCTGTTAGAATCAAGGCAATGCGATGTTGAATCGATGATAAGGAGATGCCATCCAGAGTACTTTTTAGGCTTTTTTTTTAATGGGGGAAAACCCCCCCCCCCCAAAAAAAAAGACCCATTACAAAAAAAAAACAAACTAATGTACATTCCAAACATCTGACAATCATAAAAACGCACTCCAGACGGACTGAGCTGGTTCCGTCGCGTGGCCGAGGCTCGCTGCTGTCACTGGAGCTGTGTGTGTGTGTGTGTGTGTGTGTGTGTGTGTGTGTGCGTGCGTGCGTGCGCGCGCACGTGTGCGGTGGTTTCTCTCTCTCTCCCTTTCTGTTCTGACAAGACAGCTTAACATGCAACCCTGAGGCGGAGCGAGAGAGCACACGATGGCTGATTTGGAGAAAGCGCTCGCTACGTCTGAGGAAGGAACCGTGCGGGGTTTGGAGGGGCGGGGGGCGGGGGGCCGGGGAGGTGGAGGCTGCGCGGGGGGGGGGGGGGGGGTCTTGGCGGGAGAGGGGGCGCGCCCTGACGGAGCCGACGACTCCATTAATAAACCACGGGCGGTGGAATGAAAGTGAAGCAGCAAAGAAACCCCAAAAAAACGAAACAAAAAAACAAAAAAAACAGCGCAGGAGCAGGTGGAGGGAGGAGGAGGAGGAGGAGGAGGAAGAAGCTCCCGGGTGGGCGCCTCTTTGCGGAGCACCACCCCTCAAACCTTCTGCCGAACGCCGCGCGGGGGGAGTCCGCACCCGTGCGCTCGCACCAATTGATAATTTGTTGTCGTCGGCTCCTCCTTATATCCGCGGCGGCGGAGACAACGCCCTAACCGCACCAGACTCTCCTTTTGGTGATGTTTGCCGCTCGGCATCCTCCCTCTCCTCCCGCAGTGCTAATGTGATTGGAGGTGGGGGCCGGCGGGCGGTGCGTCGTTTTGGGAAATGAGTTTTGAAGACATTGGCCGCTCACGTCTCCGGAGCCGGCGCGCCGCTCGGCCCCTACGGCTCCCGTCTCCGCTGCGGCAGTCGTGGCGCGAACAGGATGAAGCATTGGGGCAATATCACAAACAGGAGCAGAGGGGATGGATCAAAGTGTCGGGCGTTCAGCGGGGGCCGGGTTTGCAGCGAAGACCCCGCCCTCAGACTCGGACAGGAACCCATCCGAAACCGACGACGCAGGCCGAAGCGGAAAAACAAAAAACAAAAAAAACGACAACAATAGACAAGACAAAAAGAAAGGGGCGAGGCACCCTCCCTCCGGGCTGCCGCTCCAGGATGTGCTACAGTGTCCCACGTGATTTGGGAAAAGGAGGAGAATCCACGAGCGCGACGCGGGCGGGGCCGGGTTGGCCCCCGACGCGCCCCGACGACCTCAAAGGGATGAAGTGATGAAATGAGGAAATGGCGAAGTGATGAAGTGGTGAAGTGGTTCCACGTCCGGTGAAGCAGCCGGTTGCATAAGTCTCCTCTCTGTCCGACCTGGAGCTGTCCCTGCATGCCTGGTACTTTTGGGATTTTTCGTGACTGTTTTTTTTTTTCCCACCCGTGATGTTGAAAAATAATGACAATAAATAAATCTCCTTGCATATTGGTCCTCGTCAGCCGTAGACGTCCGATTTGTGCAGAAATCAAAAAGCGACGCGGGTTAAAACGAGCCGGACGGCGGCTCCAGCATCGACGTGGGTTCTACAGAGGAAACCAGTGAAACGCAGAAGGTGAATGGAAAGATAAAAACGAGACAAAAAAACAAAAACAAAAAAAAAAAGGTTTCCGGCTATTTCGTCTTCAAATATAATTCAGGTTCCACAAGGACGGGGGGGGGGGGGGGGGGCGCTGCCCGCAGGTGGAGTTATCGAAAGCGGCGATTACCGTAACGAGGTGGCGGCGCTGCGGGTGGGGAATTTGAACTCCACCTGCAGATCCCCCGTCCCCCGGTTGTGTGTCTGATGACAGAACAGGTTTAAAAAAAAAAAAAAAAAACATTTTGAATGAAAGTTTGCTGCATTCGGGATCAACGTCTAAACCTCCATTTAACACCAGGTTTCCGGCCTCGTTCCAGTCGCCAAGTCTCAGAGAGGATCTTATTTTTCTCGCGTTGTGTTTGTTTGCGTCGCTTTCACGATTCCGATTCTCCAGACGTGGAGGGAGAACTGAAAACAACCGCGTCCACGTTATTTCCCTCCGCTGCCGATGCACGTACTGTCCTTGTCGTCGTGGTTTTTTTAAAATTTTAATTTAATTTTTTTCCCTTTCCCTCGCCGCGGCCGCGCCCCCGCTCCCCCTCGCTCTCTCGGTTAGCACTCGCCGTCCGAGACCAAGAATATCATGGCTTCCTGTTTGCCGATGTCGGCCATGACGGTGGCCAGCTGGTTGATGTTTCCGCTGTGGAAGTGCTGCGCCTCCCACAGGTCCAGGATCATAGAGGTGGGGCTGGCTTTGGAGGCGAAGAAACTCATGTGTCTGAGGGAGAGAGAGGGCGAGAGAGAGAGAGAGAGAGCGAGAGAGAGAGAGAGAGGGGGAGAGAGAGAGAGGGAGTGAGAGGGGGGTAGAAAGAGAGAGGAAGAGGGAGAGAGGAGAACATATTTAATCACGCCACGTCGACATCAAATGCCACCCTCGCCTCGCCCCCCACGTACTCCCGCGACACCGAGAGACATGAACGCCGTCGTCGTTCCTGTGCCGTTCCTGTGCCGGGCCTTTCTGTGTTTCGCGACGGTGAACAGCTCCTCTTCCTCTTGCTGTTTTTTTGGTGCGTCCATCGCTGTGTGGCACGGCGGAGCCGCCGTGGCGAGGCGACAAGAGGCGGCGTTTGCTGGAAGCTCTACATCAAGCGCACGGCGTGGAGCCCTCGCCCTGAACCCCGCAGCGTAAGCTGCATTCTCCCTCTCGCCCGTTTGAAGCCGCAATTGGTCCGAAAATCCCCCGCGCGGCCGTTTCTATACGGACCTTTCGCCGTTAAGTCGGAAGTGACCTTTTCCATTTAAGGAAGGCGACCTTTGGCGGCTAAATCCAATCAATGACAACAAAGCGGCGGTCGCAGCCGGCGCTGAGTGGGAGCTCATCCCGGCGGTACCTGCAGCGGCTTGTTCCCGGTAATGGCCTTTTTCTGTTCTCCAAACGTCTGCCTCCCCAACCGCCGTGTCGAGCGCACCGAGACGTAGCACTGCAGGTTTGCTCTGCAGGTGTGTGTGTGTGTGTGTGTGTGTGTGTGTGTGTGTGTGTGTGTGTGTGTGTGTGTGTGTGTGTGTGTGTGACGGATGGTGTGATGTGGGTGGAGCAGAGTACGAAAGGCCAAGCCCTGTTATTTTGACCTTGAGAGAGGTCGGGGAGCAAACAGCGGAAGGCGCTCCCCCTCCCTCCCCCTCCCTCCACCTTCCTCCACCCCCCTCCACCTCCCTCCCCCACGCTCTGTTTCCCCACCGCCTTGGAAGTGGAATCCTAGGGTTTCAAACTCCGCGGTGCGGTCGCCATTCAAAACTGGCAACCGCACCGCAACCGCTGAAAACTGGCAACCGCTTGCGAAAACGGAAGCATGTAACTTCCCACACACCTTTTGACTTTGTGGAGGCGTGTACGTGTCTGTCTCCGCGCGGAGGCTGTGTACGTTCGGGGTCGTATTCTGTAAATCTGTGTTTGGGGAGCACAATCAACCTGCAGAGAACAGACGTTTTTCGTGTGGAACGGCCGCGCGGGAGAAGTCCGGGCTTCCACGAAGAAAAATGTCCGTCGGCTCCTCTGGGATCGGGAAAAGGATATCCCTCCCACAAAAATACACCAAAAAATACAAACGATTGTGCCTGGGGCTGTTTGGGGGGGATTGAGACACGCCTGGAAGCCCGCGGCGGCAAAGGAACAAAGGATAAACGCTGAGGACAGGTCAAGCGACGTGGCCGGATGTTCATCCTCCAAGATATCAATGAGCGGATCAATTATGTCGGAGCAAAACACGGCTAATTGCACCTGCGCCGCATCAGCTCACTCCGTAATTAATTGGGGCGGATGAAGTTGATTTGACAAATTGAATGAACCTCTTTGATTCAATTACCAGCAAGTTAAATCGCGGGATAATTGATCGGTGTCTGGCGGCTTTGTTTTAAAGGCGACACAGTACAGTGCGTTTAGAAGCTGGAGGCCCCAACGGCTCTGATGCATGATTTTTGGCGACTGACGATCAGAATCCCTGTTGTTGTACACACGTGTATTCAGTACGTCCATCTTCATTTATATTTGGACCTTATATCCACCGCCACACTAGCAACCATGCTGCCACCCAGGCTTCTGCCTTGTAACTTAACTTATCTTGTGCTTATCTCCTAAAATCACTTTTTGAATACAGTGCTACCTGGACTTACGAGTTTAATTCGTTCCGCGATTGAGCTCATAATTCAATCTGCTCGTAGAGCAAATCAATTTTCCCCAGTGAAATGAATTGAAATGCCATTTATCCGTTCCAGCCCCCCCAAAAAAACACCCCGATTTTTTTTTTTTTTTTTAATTAGGAAAAATGTATTTATAAATAACAAATATTGTACAAAAACATAATAAAACACAATAAAAGAGAACGTGTAGATCTCTCTTCTCTTCTGCCTTCTCACAGATGATACCCTCCGTCACGCTATCTCCTGCGAGCTGCTTCTCCGTCAACCACACCAACAGCAGATTCTCCATCTTTTCATGGACAGCGGTCCGCAGCTTCGACATTATTTTAACGCCCTTGGCTGGCGTAATAGCCTTTATCGTCTCCTTCTGCTTCAGTATGGTACATATGGTAGAAGTACTACACACGTACTGCCTCGGCAATTCCATTACACGCACCCCTCGCTCATGTTCTTCTATTATTTTGCGCTTTAAGTCAATGGACATCATCCGCTTCTTCTTCTCAGCACCTACTTTTTTCAGACTCATGGTTCTAAAATTGTTTTTTTGTCAAAATAACTGGACAAAAAGCACAAAGCGCGAGCACAAAACACAAAAGCGATGCTTCCACGCTCAGGTGACCACGTGAAGTGAAGGAGTGAGACGCGGGACGCTGGCCGCATTCGCTCGCCACGCCCACCAGCGGCGGCACCCGAAGCTCGCTCCTCGTAACTCAAATTTTTGCTCGCAAATCAATACAAACAAAATCGACGGAACGACGGCTCGTAACTCGGAAAACTCATACGTTAGTGCGCTCGTAACTCAAGGTACCATTGTACTCTGTTTATTTTCGTGTTATTTTTCTTTAATTTGGCTATTTTCTTTGTATATTTTACAATTTTATGTTTTTGACTTTATTTTTAATGCCTTCTTTAATGCCAATCTTTACCACGACAATTTGGAATATAAATGAAAAAATACACAAGGCCGACTGATTCTCAGTTCAAATGAACTAAAATATTTTTTAATGTATATATATATATATATATATATATATATATATATATATATATATATATATATATATCTGTCCAAATGATCAATAATTGTCAATAAAGTTTGATGTGTTTCTTATCTTAACCTAAAGATCGAAAAAAAGGACATTTCAAAGCCATACATTATACATTCCCACTGATGGAACGTAATAGTGAGTTCCGCCAGGAACAAAACAAACAGGGACGTTCCATTAGCAACGTGTGGGCATGTTTAATGTTTAATATTCACAAAGAACTACGAGTCGCTTCCGACACCAAACGCACTAATGACTGAACGTAAAGAGCAAAGAGCCTCGGTGGGGGTACACCTGCACCCAGGGGTTCAGCCGAGGTGAAGAAAGAAGGAAAGAAGGAAAGAATGAAAGAAGGAAAGAAGGAAAGAAGGAAAGAAAGAATGAAAGAAGAAAGTCGGTTCCGGTCCGTTTACCTCTCCAGCTTCAGTCTTTGTGCCAGCATCCTCCAGTCGGCTCCGTTGGGACAGGGCGTGTCCAGGCTGCTGCAGATCTTCTGCCTGATGAGGTACGGGATCTGGAAGGCGCTGGGCCCGGCCAGGGCCGTGGCGCTGCTGTCCATCAGCAGGAACTCAGAGTCCATGGCGCGGGTGTCCTGGCGGCGAGAAGGGGGCGGAGTCAAAGGTACGATCGGATCAGCCCCGGAGCACTTCGCTAAGCAACGCTCCATTAAATCAACGCGGATCTGCCGCAGTAAAGGAGTTGCAGCCGGGGAGGGGGAGGGGGAGGGGGGGCAGGGGGAGGTAGGGTGAGGCTGGGTGTTTGCGTTTGGTTACCTTGGCGATGTTGAAGTCGAGGCCGAAGCTCTGGCCCTCGCCCTCCACCTGCCACACGCACAGCTGGCAGCTGAGCTCGCACGTGGCCAGGCTGAGCCGCTCCAGAGTGAAGGTGCAGTGCAGGTACCGCTGGGAACCGTTCCAGATGTGGTAGAACGGGATCTCCTGCGGGAGCGCGCACAGTCAGGCCGCCTGTTCCAATCAGAGCGGAACACGGACCGCCCGCCGCCCCGCGCGCCGCGCCCGTCAGTGATTATCGCGACGCGCCCGCCACGGCGACGTCGCCGGGCTAAATATAGCCTGCTTAACAGACTGACAGGGGGAGCTTTTATGTTGAAAAAGGCAGGCGGCGGCGGCGGCATGTTCCTGTTATCAACAATGTTCTTTTAAAGAGATAATTTTTTTTTCTGGATCTGTTCGCCCGTCTAAGTCCGTTTACGCACGGATCAAACTTCGAGCGCTCGCGGGGGATAAATCGTCATCGCTAATCAAGAGGGGGGGGCGGGGCAAACAAGCGCTCGTCTGCTCATCTGAAGTGACTCCCGTCCGCTGGTGTGACTGTAAATCTCTGGGAGCGGGATCGGGGGCTGAGCCCGCGATAAACGCTGCGTGTGTGCGCACCGCATCGGGGCGCGTCACATGTTCCCCGGCACGAAGGGGATGTATATTTAACCGCCGTACAAGAGCCGCGTCGCCGGGAAGCACGAGCTGCTCGCACTGGCAAACGGCCACGGTGCGAGCAAACGTTTGATAAAAATGTATTCAAGGCAATTTCTACATCTCTCTCTCTCTCTCTCTCTCTCTCTCTCTCTCTCTTCCACTGTGCCTTGCTCAATATTCATTCCTCATTTGCATTTCCCAAGAGAGCAGGGAAGGTAGCGCCGGAAGAAACCAGGACGCGGCAACTCCGCGCTCCACCTTGAGTTCATCAGGTGACAAAAAAAAAAAACACCACCACTTTTTTTCAGCGGGCTCAGAGCTGCAGTTCCCCGCGCCCGCCGAATGGGGGCACTGTTACCCAGGCGGTCGGACCGAGGGGAGGGAGGTGGGGGGGGGACAGATAAGAGAAAAAAAAGTCCTCCTGGAGCCCCAGGGACACTAAAGGCCTTTTCTGACCGCACTGCCGAAAGAGGAATAACACTTCCAAATGAACAGGCACAGTCCAGAGGAATAAGCCTCTGTTCTGCGCGCATTGTGGCTGCCGATGTTTGCCTGGCACCGCCCGTGTGTTCTCTTCGGGGACCCGGCGCTCACACAGTTACAGCGAGAACCTGCTCCAGTTCTCTCTCTCTCTCCCCCCCCCCCCCCCCCGCATCTCGCGGCGACGCCGGTCTGCAGTGCAGTGGGCCACACGGGTGCGGAGGCGAGGGAAGGGGAGAAGAAGTTTGGGTGGAGAAGCCCCCCAGATCCGGGCTGTTGAAGTTGTGGGCATTAACATAGTGTTCTATATTTCATCCCGGCTCCCTCTGAGAGACGGGCGGCCGGGATAATCAATCAGACCGAAGCGCGGGGCTGCGGCACGCGGCGAGGTGCGCATGCACGCATACACCCACACCCACACCTACACCTACACCTACACCTACACACACACACACACACACACACACACACACACACACAAACACACAGCGGTTCCCTTGAGTTTAAAGAGGGACAGAAACTCTCTCGGAGTGCCAAGGCGAAAGAGATTGTCAAACCGAAATGTTGTGCAGCAACTGACTAAAGCAAGGCGAGGGGATCGACACCATAAACCCTCATTATCAACACAAAATCCTCACTCAAAGATTGAAATCACAAAGACGCCATTTCTCAGCATTTCTTGATGACAAACCCCACTGCACACCATCGATTTTGCTGGAGGTCAAAGGGGTAAAATAATGAATTTTTCCCTCCTTTGGCCCCGCAGCCCACGTGGGGCCGGCGCACGTACCTGATACCCAGCGAGCAGCTTGCTCCTCCAGTGCGCCTGCGGCATGTCGTGGATGGACAGGCGCAGGTTGTGGTAGCTGTCTTTGAAGAGCAGGATGTGGGGCTCGTCGATCAGCCGACCCCCGAGCTGCCGCTCCATCTGCATCACCTCCTGACGGAGCAAGGGAGAGACGAGGGGGCCATCAGCCCAGAGAGGGGAGTCCATTTTCTGTCACCGCCGTGGGAGGCTCCGGTTGTAAACACTCTTTGAGGCGGCGCTAAGCCGCCGTGTGATGCCGGCGCCGCAGCATGAGGCCTCTGCCGCTGCACCGTGTTCCCTTCACGGTCCTCTAATGTCACATCAAGGTCAGCGTCCTGGCTTGCTGTGCGCGCTCGCTTTACTGCGATGGCTTTAGCATGCAAATTCAGCCAGGCTGACTAGCTACCTGGGATGTGATGGAGTGAATAAGTGAATAAGCCATTAGTCAACTGCTCATTGTTCTCGCATGGCGAACCTCCTTAATTTCATCTTTGTTTTTGTGCCAGGAGAGATTTGTAAATGCATGCTTAATATTTTAATCTCTGCGGGGCTTGCTCAGTGGACCATTTGGCGCCGTCCAAATGACCATCTGGAATCGGATGATAATATCCGGCCCATTCTCTTCTGATCTATCAATTTATTTTGAGCACGATGCTTCGGCACTGAAAGGGTCCGCCAGCACTCCCAACTTTGAATACCGTTAAATATACCAAATATACCATCCAAGCCTCCGATTTAAAAGCGGCATTTTACAACAGAGGGGAAAAAAAGAGATCCCTGAAATTAGTGTTGGGGAGGACCTTGAAGATGAAATATGTCCTTTTCATCTCTTGGAAGAGGGAGGCATGATAGCAGCAGAGGGAAAAAACAATATGCAAAAATATGACAAGGAGTTTGGCAGACATTTCTCAAAGACAAGTGCTCCACCAGGGAGATATGGGCAGAGATGATGGCCATATGTTGAAGAGCACGCAACGCCAGCGTGGTTTGAATGGAGCAAAGACATCTAATTAAGCAGGAGAATGGAAGTGATTTCTATCTGCACACGACTGATTCAATTTTCTGCACCCTTTCCCTGCAATGGGTTTGGCCACTTCCAATTATAACGGGAAGGAGGCTGTTAATTATCCATTTAGAATCTTTACCTGCCTTCGCTGCCTCTCTCTGATCTCCCAGTTTCAGTGAATCTGCAAAAAAAATTTCGGGGGGGGATTAAACTGCCAATGTAATATTCATGTGTGCCCAACTCTCAACTGATTTCCATGTTTACTTGACGCTCATCACCTTGTTCAAATGGATGTTATTCTCCCGCTGGTAGTTTTGTGTCCTGTCCCCATTATTCCTACGCACAGCCTTAAGTTGTAACCCACTCACACTTACCCAGAGTGGGAAGGTCAGACGACGGCTCTGAATCAAAGCGTCGAGGTCTGATGAGTTAATAAGGGAGGGCAGAGCATTCTCCGCAGAATAGAAAAAAAAACAAAAAAAAACCCCCTCCTCTCGGCTATTATGCATCTTACTCAGACTAAAGGCACTTTATGGAAGCTTCCAAAGAGGTTCATTTGAGACAGTTCTTACGCACAATTACTCGTTAGTGGCGATTAGCATTGCAAATGGGCACGGGTGGACTTTGATCGGGACTCTGACCCGGCAGCGGATCTATGGGCTCGGTAACGGGAGAAAGACAGCCGAGTGCCAATTACCCTATTATCAGCTTCCGGCGAGCGCCGTGAATACTAACGCCGCCTGTTAGTCGTCCTGACAGGTTCACAATCACAACAAGGCCTGGGACACGGCCTATCTGGCCCGGATAGAAGCTCTGAATAATTTAAAAGCAGGTCCCCGTGTGCTGAACATGGGATAAAATGCTGTACGTGGGTGTGATTGTGTGTGTGTGTACGCTCGCTGGCGGTGTGTCCCCCCTGTGTGTAGGATTTCAGCATATGTCCCGGACTGAAAGAGTAATGGCCCTCTTTACGCCCCATTATCCTGTTAACAAATGACAATGTGAGCCCGCTAATAGATGAGGGGCTAAATTTGACCGTATTATTTACACTTTCCAGAGGGAGGGGGGGGGGGGGGGGCGGACGACAACAGGCGTTTTGAATTAGTATGTCAAATCACATATTAATCACCAACTACATGCCGGAGACTCCCCCCTCCCTGTCTACGGGAGACGAGGGGAAGCGGTTATTCTCGACGCCGTGACCCTCAATAACAGCGAAGACATTGAGATGCATCGGGCGGGCGAGAAGCCCTCGCCCCGTAGGAGAAAAACCCCTTTTGTTCTGACGGAATTAAACATAGTCTGGCGTGCGTGTGTGCGGACTGCGAATTCGCGACGCGGCGGGCAGAGCCAAGACCACCCCCTGGCATTCAATGAGGCTGGCGGAAAAACCGGGGGGGTGGGAGCGTGCAAAGAGGGATGGGAAGCTGTAAAAAAAAAAAAAGAGGGGAGAGCGAGAGAGACAGTGACGGCTTAACATTTGTGTCTTCAGGTCGCTAGAGTGGCCGGCTTTAGCAAGAGCGATAACAGGATTACCGCAATCATGGCCACAGTTTGTTCGCGACTTCCACCCCCAACGCCAAAACTCCACAACCCAAACCCAACCCCAACACCCGCCCCCCATCTCTCTCTCTGTCTTTCTCTCTCTCTCTCTCTCTCTCTCTGTCTCTCTCTCTCTCTCTCTCTCTCTCCTCCCTCCCTCCCTCCATTCCCTCATCCTCTGCGGCTAAGGGGCCAGAAGACGCGGCTCAGAGCTGGGACCGTGATGGGCTGGGGCCGGGCTCCACGGGGAAACACGAGACACTCACGGAGCTAATCTCTTCGGGCTGGCACTGACAGAAAGAGGTTAGCGACTGCAGCAGAAACTCTCCGACGCCGCAGCGGCCGGACCAGCGGAGGCCGGGGGAAAGACATAAATACGCAAAAATGCCCGCTTCCAAACAAATTAGGCATTAGCGCACGGCTATAAAAAGAGGGCCGAGAACATCGTGACATTTCGAGCCACAAAGCAAGGTCAAGTTCTCGCGTGTTTACCGCGGTCGGGCTCGGGTTTCCCAATAATCTGCCAGTCGGGCTCTGCACCGGCGTCTGAACCAGATCTGAGGGTGGTCGGTGTGGTCGCGGGTTTAATCAGCGAATTAGTCGAGGGCTCGCAGAGGGGGGCGCGGCGCTTTAAGGACGCCGTTAACCCCACCCCTTGCATGGATAAACCCCGTCGTACTGTACGTCCAGACCAAACAAAACAAGAACACAACTCTCAATTTATAAAGACCATCCGTTATCAGCGCCGCGCTTTTTTTTTTTTTTTTTTTTCTTTTTTTTTCCTTCCCCGGAGCCAACGTATCGGATTGCAGGGAGAACCCCGACTCTGTGGGCTCCATAAATCTGAGCATTTGTCAGCGGCGTGTGACAGGCCTTTCCTCTCTGACCGAGAGTCTATCAGTCTCAGCTCCAGTGGCTGTGCCCGCTACAGTCAAGCCTGATTAATAACTACAAATAGAAGGGACTTGTCCGCCGCCGTTATAAATGGAGGAGAAGATGCACGCAGCGGGCCTGATAAATAACAACCAAAAATATTATATGGTAACAATTTTTCAGCCGGGCGTGGTGATAAAGCCGACTGTCTTGTTTAACTTAATGTCAGCAATTACTGTGTCCCGCGCTACCCTTCTCCCTGGCCGGGAGTTTTTGCCGGTTCACTATCAACGGCGGGATCAAGGCGGTTGTTTGCGTTGCGTTCTCTACAGAAAAAAGTGTTGTTTTTTTTGCCCTCCGTCTCCGATGGATGGAGAGAAAAAAGGAAAGAAAGAGACCAGTCATCATGGGTGATTGCGGCCCGTTGATCAGGGCCTGGCCTGGATGTAAATGGCGGCGGGGAAGGGTTTAGGGGCATAATGGAAAAATCACAGTCGGATCACACAAAAGAAATCAGGGCCTCCGCAATCGAGGGCGTCCTCTGAACTCCCCGTTTAAAAATGGAAATGTTTTTCTTTTTTACCGTTAGGAGACAAAAAATAATTTAGAGCAATTATCCTTATTACATGACGGGACTGATAAAAGCTTGACTTTAAAGGTTGAAGTATGGGAGTAGCTGGGAGTACAAAGGGAATTCATTGGAAGGATAAAATAAATGATCACTTTTTACCGCTCAGATAACGTCGAAAAAAACAGCAATAATAATAATTATTAATATAATAATAATAATACAAATAATAATAACAATAATAACAACAACAACATTAACAACAACATAATAATAATAACAACAATAATAATTTATATAGCTGCAGGCAGCAATAAACGGGGTCCAGTTCAGTCGTGTTGGGTGCGTTTTACAGTTTCCCGGGCACTCTGAAACGCAGCACAATTTTCTGAGTTTACTTGAACGCAGCATGGGCTACCCCAGGTCTGTTGTCTCCTAGTTGCTCATCTCGCAGTGCAACCACTATGCGGTGTACACAGCGCCACCCTTTTGTTTTTACAACAACTGTCCATGTTGGCCTGTAAACCAGAACTTCTCAATGTAATAACTCACCGTGTTTTCCACCGTCGGTGGGAATAGAGCTGCACTCTCAGTGACGTTTGGTGCCGTGTCGGGCATGTCATTTCGGCATCAGATATACTGGCTCGCCTGTGTTAAAATCGCTCAAAAGGTGGTTCTTTTTTTCGCTAATATCTGTTCCCTATGTGGAGTGATTTGGATGAAACTTCATCCACGAGATGTTTGTGACAGCGCGGTTCAAACAAGATGTAACAATGTTCGTGTAATTGGTGTTCTTGATAGCCTTAGACTTCAAAATTCAGAGAATTTTTCCCTGAAAAAAATCAATAGGGTTCCAGCCCTGTGGGCTGAACCACTACTAATAATAATAATTAAAAAATATAATAATAATAAAATTAATACTAATTAATACTACAGAAGGTATTGGAGGCAGATGATTTGCTGTGGCAGCCCCTAACGGGAGCAGCCAAAATAATAATAATAATAATAATAATAATAATACTTCTACTACTACGACTACTACTACTACTACTACTACTACTACTACTACTACTACTACTACTAATAATAATAATAATAATAATAAGATAAGAAAGTTCTTCCCTGTGGGCTGGACCACTAATAATAATATTAATAATTAGAAAATATAAAAAAACAATAATAATAGTAATAATAATAGTAATAATAATAATAATAATAATAATAATAATAAGATAAGAAAGTTCTTCCCTGTGGACTGGACCACTAATAATAATATTAATAATTAGAAAATATAAAAAAACAATAATAATAGTAATAATAATAGTAATAATAATAATAATAATAATGATAATCATATAATAACAATAACAATAACAATAACAACAACAACAGCAATACTAAGAATAATCATGTCAAGAAGAAGGATTTGTTAAAGAAATTAAACTTCAAAATCAGTGTTTCCTGTGAAGATCCCCCAAGTTGTACTACTAAATATGTGTGAATGCAGATGCAGTTTGAGTTTCTCCACAGGAATAAAACTGACAGCAAGTGGGTGGTTTATCAAGCAATATGCACATTCCTCCACTTGAAGGAGTTTTCCAACACCAGCGTTCGCTGAACCCCAGACACGTGGGCGTGGAGAGACACTCGTCTATCGACATTCACAGTGACATGATCCCATTACTTCCTTTGCCATAATCTGCTGTAAATGACAAAATAGTGTTTTTTATTCATATACAATGAAAAGGTGATGGTTTTCCCATTGTCACCGCAAGGTACCGCCGACGGAAAAAAAAAAGGCAACAGATTCCACTCTAAAACATCCAATCCAGGCACCTCTCCAGCAGTGCACCCCCTCGCCCCCGCCACCATGACCTGAGTTGCAGTCTAGGTTTACCACAGGTGTCCTTTTTTTTGAATACACATTTTCATTCAGATGTTGGATGGCAGAAAACACGAGTGACTTTTTTCCCCCCGTCGCCTCCTTTGAGCTCCAGCTTGGAACAGCGGAATGCGCAACGAGGGTGCCCCCAAATGCAGATCATGTCCCCTCCGCCACGGTGCCAGCGCTGGCGCGGCCAATCAAGGGCGGGACGCACATTAAATATTAACTTAATTGGGCCCGGCAGAGCCATGCGAACATACGCGGAGCATCAGACGGAAATGTCACCGCCTCCCCGGAGCCCCTCCACACTTAGGATCAAAGACAATAACATTGGTTCTAATCTGCTTTAATTGGAAGATAAGAGATTGCGCGGTGCCGGGTGTACGGGTGATAACCTATACAAAGAAGAGAGGGGGGCGGGCGGGGCGGGGTGTTAATCCGGCTGACGGAGGCTTGTCAGAGTAGACTGACAGCCGGCGCTGGGGCAGAGGGGGGATGAAAAACCCCAGCTCGTGCCTCTTTGGTTTCCCTCCGCGACGGAGAAACCAAAAAGCCAACACAGCCAAGCGCACTGGCCCGTCCCCCCCACCCACTCCCACATTGGATTTATCCTGCAGCAGAGGAAAACATAAATAAAATCTGTAAACCAAATAACAGTTAGCCCACTCCTCTTAGAACAATTAACCCCGGCGGCCACTATAGCTAAAGTTCAATCATAAATAGTGCATTTCACAGATAGTGATTAGGGCCGAAACCTCTCTGGGGAAGTTAATCTCCGCTCAAAGTGGTTAATGTACTTGCTAAATGAAGTGCTCCCTCCATAATAGCAGCACGAGTCAGTTTGAAGTCAAGATTACTAAACAGCATGGGCCCTCGTTCTAAATCACTCACTAAAAAGTACAAACCCTTGGAGACGCCGTGGCTTACCACAGGACCCGGAGACGGGAAGCTAATGCACTCGGGGGCGCCGGGGGAGCGGCGCGGTGCGGCGGCACAAGTGCTGGAGTCAACAAGCTCGGATGTCCTTTTCAAAAAAAAGGGAGCGCCGGCGGAGCGGCAGAGCGAGGGAGAGGGAAAGAGGGGACACGCAAGGTCATTCCTGCACGCGATCAGTCTCCACGGGGTCACCTGATGATTTTATTTGGATAAAGACGGCCCTGCGGTGACTGTGGCAGCGCGGTGTGGGCAGGGGCAGGCTCCTCGTCATCGCTGCATTAGCCTGCGTTCTCGCACAGTTATTTCCCACGCGCCCGACAAAGCCGACGACTTCCTCGAGGAGAAAAAAACAAAAAAAAAAAAAAAAAGTGAGAAAAAAGGCCGGGGCGGAGAGAGATACTGTGACAGAAGGGAGACAAGGTTACAGTAATTCACCCCCCGCCATCGCCGCTCTCCCAACGCGCGGTGGCGATAATTCCAAGACGGCTACGGCAGCCGTCTCCTCTCCCACGGTCAAAGACCCAAAACCCGTTGGCCCCGGCCCCGGCCCCCGGAAGGAGAGCCAGCCGCCGTGGCTGAAGGGGACCGGAGTTTGGAAGAGACACTTCTGGCTGCGAGGTTGGTGGCATGAAGGAGGAGTGGGAGAGAGAGAGAGAGAGAGAGAGAGAGAGACAGGGGTGGTTTGCAGAGGAAAAAGGTTCGGGGAGAGGTTCTCCTTTTAATTTACTAATTAACCATGCAAATGAAATCTTAACAGGCTACTCAGAGGCGGTTCTCCTGGGAGGGAGAAAGGCATTAGCGCCTGATTATACTGGGTCCGTATGGAGGCGAGGAAAGAGAAGGGAAATATGGTGTTGAGCAAAGTGATGGGAAACTTCTCAGCCCCTGGCAGCCGAGCGGAACCGCCGTCTGCACGGACTGAATCATACACACACGCACGTGTCCACACGCACGTGCGCACTCAAGCACTCAAGCACACGCACACACACACACGCACACACACGCACGCGCACACACACACACATACACTTGATAGGGCTGAATAGAGAGATGCAGCTGGGCGTATTGTTCCGGGATACAGTACAAATAACACTGCTGGATTGCGCATGGTGGTATCGCTGACTTTACCATGTTCTGTGCTGTTTCTGTGTACCTTCTGAACGTGACACCATCCCACACAATATTCCACCATTCCCCCAGCTGGTGTGTCGTTCCAGGGCTGGAAAAGGAAATGGCCCGATCAGTCTGCCTCACCTTGAAGACCTCCTGCGTGTCGTCCATGCAGTAGACCCGGATGTTGTACTCCAGCGTGGAGCAGTAGGCGTCAGAGAAGAGCACCAGCCGCAGGCGCTTGGCGGCGCCCATGTGCAGGGACTCCCCAACCAGGGCGAAGCGGCCCAGCTGCTCAGAGAACACCCGGCACGTCTCCGCCTCGAGCTGGCAGTAGTACGGGTCCGACGGCAGCTCCTCCCCCATCACCAGGACGTCCTGGGAGCAGAGGACGGGACATGGTAGTGGGCAGGAGGCGCAACGGAGAGGGCAGGGAGGGATCGGCTTCGCTTGGGCACCTGACGTATTTATGCACGTGTCGTGTATATATATGTGTGTGTGTGTGCGTGGCTATGCGCGTCCTTCTCAGAGGCCGGTTCGGAGGAAGGTTGGCGAGGGGGCGTTTTTTTTTATGGCTCGGGCACTAAATCCTGCGTCTAAAATAAAGGTCTTCAAGGTAATGCGTGAATATACGGGTCTTCAGGTCTGTGTGTGTGTGTGTGTGTGTGTGTGTGTGTGTTTGTGTGTGTGTGTGTGTTGGGTGGGACTGGGAGAGGGATTCGGATCGGGGAAAGACGAACGCCGGCATTGCGCTAACTCCAGACTTTTCATAAAGACACACATCTTATGGAACACCATAACTTTGCTAAATAATGCATGAAGCAGGTACTCGATGGACATGAAAGGGGACTCCGATGGATTCCCGGCAAAAATAGATGGTTTCAAAAGAGGAGGACAAAAAGCGCGGAAGTCCGGTAAATATCGGATTATGGGGAATTTCTGCCATCCTTTCGACATTTCTTACATCTCTTCGGGGTGAAACGAATATTCTCACTTACCTGTAAAATTACACTCTTCCCAAATGCTTAAGAGTGTTAAAATATTACACCAGATATTAAGGTATTAGCTGCTACTTTGATAGACCAATTAGCTCGCAAAATTCAAATAAGCACATTACTTTGGCAGTCAGCGTGCGGAACCATATCCGAGCCGGATCTTTAATCCTGTACCTGTCCCAAAATGACACACCAGCCAAAACACTGCCGTCCCATCACAGTGAGAGGGCCAATTTTATCACGTCATTTTACCCCGCTTCCCGGTATAATTTGATCCGGACAAATTGTATCCAAGGCGACAACGTTTTTCTCTGAAGTCCCGTCACACCGTTCTACCGACGCCTCCCATTAGCCACCGGGCCTGAAGGGAACGCGGCTCCTGCCAAACGCGGGGGCCAGCTCCCTGGGCCCCTCGCCGCCCTCCCGCATCGATCGCACCGGTCACCGCCTTCATCAATACAATTAGTATCGACTTGGTTCATTTCCTGTGCGGCCTCAATGAAGTCTTTTTGCGACGTCTTAATATTTCCACAGCGGCGCTCAATATCTGCCGCGCAACTCGCTTCGCCGGTCGTTTCCCTTTCCTTCGTGGCTTTCCTGTTTTTCAAGCTGTTACGCTTTCTCACCATGTCTCATCATTTTTACTCCCCCTCTCTTTCCATGTATTTCTTTTTTTTTTTTTTTCTTGCAAACTAAGACAGCAGCGGTCAAACTATAGCCCGAGGGGCCGGTGGCGGCTCATAAAACGGCCTGCCCACAGATGATGAAGACATTTTTGAAGAGATTTTGGCTTTATTTCATGATTTTCTTTTACCATAATTTTGGTAAAATAGGTTAGTCAACAAGCTTTTGCACCATTTTGGGATACTAAGGTCGCAGATATGGCCTGTGGTGAAAACCAGGTTGACCACCACTGTCCTAAAACCTGACTCCCCCCCCCCCCCCTCTCTCCCTCTCCCCCTCTCTCTCACGATGGCTATTTCTCCATGAAGCTATAACTTAGGTTCTATGATTTCCTTTTCGCTCCCATTCCCCGGTCCACCTGACATTCTCCTTCCCATCGGTGGGCGGACAGCCGGACAGTCAGCCCGTTAGGCTTGGGCTATATTTGGGAGGGCCGATGATTAAAAGCGCGGGTCTAACCTCTGCCTCACACACACCAATCCATCCCACAGACACCCCGCTGCCAACACAGGAGGGGGGGGCTGAATAATTTATGCACAATAGCATGAAAGAAGACCTACTAACACGCCAAAGCCCCATTAGGATACCTCTGGGTTGGGGAGATGGGTGTAGCACCTAAACTGGAATTGATATTTATATTGATATGTCTGTGAGCGCGTGTGAGTGAGCGAGAGAGCGTTCCGATTTTGAAATGTATGTGTAGAAACGTTACCCCCCCCCCCCCCCCCCCCCGTTCCACCCCATCCCTGCAAAATCGTGCAGCTTCAGATGATTTGAAATTTCACGGACAGTATGTGGGGAGGGAAAGTCTGTAATTGGAAGCATCGGTCAGATTGGTCAAGGAGCACTCAGAGGAGCACTTTGAGGATCAGCAATTTGCTTAGAGATCTAACAAAATATTGCTGCTTTGAGAAACAGGTTGCCTAGCGACGCTGGAGCCGGATAGCGGCGTTACATCTGCGCTTTTGTTCCGGCCCGACGACAACGCACCTGCTAGTCAATATATACTGCAGCCCTATGGAGAGGATGTGTGTTATCTTTATCATGCAGGGCCAAATCGCTTTCCAGTTTCAGTCTTACGCCCAACTACACTCTATTCCCGTTTCCACGAAAACGCTTTTGGGGCAAGATGAGCAAATCGATCTACTTGACTAAGTTCCAAATGTGTCCCTCCGTAGAGGTGTGGGGCATGAAGATTCGCCGCCGTCTCACCTCCCAAGTCCCCTCGTAGTTCTGCTTCTTGAGGCGGACGGCCCAGTTCTCGGGGCAGGCGTCGGAGCAGTGGTCCATGCTGAAGATGACCGGCCGGGTTAACACCACGCCCGGGGGTCCGCAGCTCACGATGGGGCTGAGCAGGGTCTGGCAACCGGCCAGGGGGAGCCTGCACGGGTCGCGACGGCGGGGGGGAACGGGGAGAGGGCAGAAGCGGGGGCCAAGATGAATCACAAAGGGGTAAAAGAGAGACCCGGTGGAAGCGGCTGAGGTATTGCGAGGATTCGGTGCTTTCTCAGGCACGGACTGTATTATTATTGTCATCGCAACTTATCTAGATTGAAGAGGATGAACGCTTGCCGAGCCCAGTGACTTGGACGGAGCTGTGGTGATAACAGCGAATTATGACAACAAGTTATCACAGCACGCCGCCGGAAAAGCACCTTCTGGGGCTCAGCGCACCAGGCCATATAAACAGTGCAAACAATTCATTTAAGTTAAATAGCCCGCGTCCCGGTAAAAGGATATGTTATTTACATCCCTCCTCCACAGCACTGGCAAAGACTCTTCAACCCTCCGGTAATGGAACTGCGAGGCTTCAAAACAAACAGCCGAGTGGCGGACAGGGAAGGCTGCCAGTTAGGCGGTGTTAAAGAGACCCACCTTACATCTTCCTTCCTCTGAGCCGTGAGATAAATCTCATAGATCTTCCCTCTGGGGATGGCCTCGGGAGGGATGAGCAGACTGATTCCTAATGCAAATAATAACAGAGAAGAGGGAAGAGGGAGGGAGGGAGGGAGGGTGGGGCGGAAACAGCCTCGTTTGTTATGACTGAACAACGCTTTCGTCATCCCACAGAGGGGAGTCGCCCCGACTCAACAAAACTGTACGGCCCGCGCAAGAGGGAAAAATCTAAAATCTATTCTGAAGGTCAGAGGCAGCCCCCCCTCAGGTACGGTAGATGCAAATCTCCGCGTCGGCAGCGCCGCATCCCCGCGCCTCCCCGTGCCTCCCCGCGGCCAGGAATTAGCAGAACACAAAAAGCGCACACCGAGACGCTCCTCCGTCTGTCACCGTGCGGATAATTGAGACCGCGGAACAGACGACTCAAAGAAAATTGCGCTTCGCCAGGAAAGCGGCGGAACGTCCCTCGGAGACTCGGGCGAGCGAGGGCTTTCTGCGGCGCTCGCGGCATTGAAGCCTTTTTCTTGCGTTGCGCCTCTCGCAGGCAAATGATCCACTTAAAATCACATGAGATGAAGACAAAGATTAGGATGAGGGGAAAGCGGTAAATATGTCTCGGGCGTCCCAGGAAGTCTATTTTCCCGCTTAAGTGTTTTGTTGTGGTGTTTCCGTCAGCCCGTCTTCCGTGTGTCGGAGGCACCCAGCACAGGTGTGTTTTCCACTCGCCTCACTTTGAAGACGAAGGCCAGTGCGCTGGCGTGGGTTACGGGGCGCCCGGTTAATCCGCACGCGGGACGACGTTGCGATGGTGGTTATTTTCCCGCCAGCGTCACCCTTGGTTACATTGCTTTGTTGGACGTAGTAACGTCAAATAATTTGCTTTAAGACATCCCTGACTTGTAGTAAGGTGTATTCACATAAACATGTTGAAAACACAGGGCTTTCTAAATGGAAATAACACGAGATGTTGAGGATGTTTTAAACAACACCTATCAATGCATTTGAAAAAATAATATATATATACATTCATACAAAAACACTTATCTGTAGACATGTTTTGAGGTTTATTGTATATTGCCAATTTTTTTCCCCCTTTCTTGTTTATTCTAGGAATATTTTCCTGTTATGGTTTATTTTTGTATTGTATTGTATATTGGCAAATCTTTCTATGATTGTTATTGTTTATTGCATATTGCCATGTTGTTTTCTACTTCTTTTCAAACTATTGTATAAAACTATTCTAGTCAAGGTATTTTTTTAGTATAGCTTATTGATTATTATGTGAGCTGCACCCGCCAGCCACTTCTGTATCCTCAGTCAAAAGAAACGAGTCTTGGAACAATTCAGCTGTGTCCACGTCCTCTTTTTGACTGTATTCTTCGCATAATCGGATGCGGATCCTAATGTAGCCACCTGTGTTAGGGATGGTCAGCCTCCCTCCCAGGAAGTTGAACGTGCCGTAGGAGGTGTTGGCCATGTCGCGTGGCAGCGTCTTGAAGTAGCTCTGAGTGGCGAGCCGGCCGACAAAGTCGGCCGCGTCCGGGTTCAGCTTCCCGTTGTGCATCGTGTGGTGGGAGCCGTTGGGCAGCGGGTCCAGCAGCGGCCCGTTGCTCATGGAGAACTTCCCGGCGGTGTCATGGCGGGACCGCAGCGTGCCCTGGTAACTGGTGGTGGTGGTGGTGAGATCCGGCTGGATGGTGAGCAAATGGGAATTCTCTAATAGGAAAAAAAAAAAAAAAAAAAAAAAGACAAACAGACAAAAGCCAAATGTGTGAATCTAACACAACGGGAAGTTGGGTTCGTATATCGTGACACTCGCACAACAACACGCCGGCGGTCCCGACACTCTTTAAAAGCAGTCACTACACGCACGTGCGCGCGCACACACACACACACACACACACCAAAAAACAACACAGGAAATGACACGAGACACAAAGAACTGATGTTCGCTCTTGCAGAAACACAAATGTTCATGGCCACTGACAATATACAAACACAAATTCCACCCAGAGCCGAGTCAATTTTCTGTCCCCCTCCTTGCGCTCCATCTTTGTCTGTCTCTTTAGCGACGACACAATCAATTCCAAACAGAACTCGGAGAGAGCTTAGCACCCCGAGTATATAAAGGCTTTTTTTTTTTCTTTTCCCTTCACGCCGAATCACAGTCACCGTGAGCGTGCTCCCATCTACATCCAGCTCAGACGGCCGTGTTTCTATTACCCGCTGCTAAACCTCAGAGGTTTGCACGGAGGCAGTCGCCATGTGGGTGCATTCACTGACAATACACACATAATGTGCCCACCAGATAAATACACAACACACACACACACACACACACACACACACACACACACACACACGCAATGTCCTCACATACAGTATACCTTAAAACAAACACACACCTTTGCATGCTGCTTAATTCCACCTCCGGTACCAATAAAATGCAATCTAATTTAATATAATTTAATAGGCACCGTGCGCCTTTAACCTATTTCCAGCTCTGGTACAACAGCAGGAGAAATCACAAAAAAAATACTTTTTACTACATTTCGAACTACTATCGTCTATGACAAGTACTTTTACTTTGAATACTTTAAATACCTTTCATGCCGGCATCAGACTACACAATATTTTTGTCTTTCACACGGTCACCACATCGGATGAGGTGATGACAGTGCCATAAATTCTTGCCGGGTCTTGGTTGGGAGAACTACAATTATGACCCCGACCAATGACCGGAGCGCGAGTTCATACGTCATCAAGAAACTGTCAAGGAACACGGCTAAGGAAGCGCTATGTGTGATGCTGGCGGTCTTCCATTCTGAAAACGTAAATAAAAGAAAGAAAAAACGATTGTGGACCCGTTCCAGTGTAGATACGATAGTTTGGACAATCTGTGTCGGCGACGGAGATACAATCTGAATCGGTTTCGGCTTCTACCTCCCCCTCTGATGGAGCCGCGGCAGAGCTCCCATCAGGCCCCGTCATCGGACCTTCTCGGGTGCAATGGGCCATTTTTCAGACTATTGGGGTTTCGGAACAACGGGCAGTCCCTGCAGCAACGGCAGCATCCCTCTTTCTCTTCGCCGTGTTTACATACATTCCAGGTATGTGCACCACAGAGCACTCGGCGTCGTAGGACTAGGTAGGAAAATACGAAAAATTCTGACATGCGAGATTTTTTGTCGGGGTGTCGTGGGGCGTCCCACCCCATCGGGTCAAAGTCGGGCTGATTTTGTGTAGTCTGATACCGGCATAAGAGAAAGTACTTCTAAAAACTAGACAACTAGAGATGGCAACGAGGTACTTTCAACATTTACTAGAATAACTCTGTGTCAGGGTGTGTGTGCTTTTACGTCAGTAAAAAGCTCCAAGTATTTCTTCCCCCACTGATAACAACAAAAAACTAGGACACCGGATCACAGATGAGCACCGGACAGGTCGATGGACGGACTGACGTGAGAGAGAGAGAGAGAGAGAGAGAGGAGGGTAAAACAAAGAACCATATCCTACTGCTGTGGGAGGGGGGCCTGCGCGGCCGTGGCACCCACACACCTGGCTTGCTGGGCTTGATGCCCATGGGCTGGAAGCCAGTGGTGAGGATGGATGAGTCGGCCACGTCTGCGTCCAGGCCCTCCTTCTTGCGCCGGTAGACCAGGATCACCACGATGAGGAGCAGGGTCAGGCACAGGGCCACGGCCACCATGCCCACGTAGAGGGCCACGTCCTCGGCCCCACTCACCGCTACACCAGGGGAGGCCGCAGACACAGGGAAGAGGGTGGAGGTGGGGAGGGAAGATGAAGAATTGAGAGAATTATCCAATTAGATTGGATTTGCGTCACGTTAAAGTACTTTCCTCAGGCACCGCATCATGTGAGCATAACTTTTTCCCCCCGACACTGATTAACTTCATCCCCAAATTGCCTAGGAAGGAGTTTCAAGGGTCAATATTGGTAAAGCTACAGTTAGATAACCATCTGATCTTAAAACCCCAAATGAAACTTCCAGTGTAAAAAAAGACTTAAAGGGGATACTCCAGCTTTTGGGGCGAATTGGGAGTCCATCTTAGCCAGATTCAGAAGAGAAGGTCGATACCAATTCTATCCCTGTGTGTCCAGGATATAGATCTTGGGATAGAGCTCGTAGCAACTAGCTCCTGTGAAATTAGGGATATCCACCCTACAGCTCTCCAAAAGCTGAGTTATTATAAATGTTATACAGCGTACTGCATTTCTTTGCGACAAGTAGAAATAAAAAAAATGTATTTGTTATTTTAGATAGAGCTACATCCAGAAGTATTTTTTGACATTTATCCATCTGATGGGCGCAGTGATTATCTGTGACTTAAATCGTTGGTGGCCTGGGGTTTGCCAGTTCAGTCAGCTGAGTGGTTCCCTAAATTTGCAGGAGCGAGGCTAGTTGATTCCCTCTGCAGCCCTGTATTGCCCCCAACACAGTTAGCACGCAGCCCGTCAATATCTTGGTTCTGGACGCGCGGGATGAAACTGGTACCGAGCTTCTCGTCTCAATCTGGGTGAAAACGACAAAATGCAAAGTCCCTGTGAAACTCGGGTGTCCCTTCAAGACAAGAGAAACAGAATCGTTGTCATGCGCAGTTTCTCAGGACTAAGACGTTAATGTACTTTGAACCTGCATATAATTACTGTGCGCACGACTAAAACACAGACAAACGCCGAGATGCAGAAATGTACAAAAACACACACGCGCTCAAATGCAGAGAGACGGCGCAGGCAACGGTGGGAGAAAAATGAGGGATTTGCTTATAAAATCCTGGCACCTCATATTAACTCTCTCTCAAAAGCATGGAAGCGCTTCTTTCCACAGAGTACAGAGTCAGCTAAGCCCTGACAAACATCACTGTCTAAATGTGTGTGCGCGTGCGCGTGTGTGTGTATGTGTAGGAATTTGTGAATATATTTGTGTGTCTGTGTACACAAAATTGTGTGGATGAGGTTGTGAGTGTGTGCGCGTGTGTGTGTGCGCGCGCGCGTGTGTGTGTGTGTGTGTGTGTGTGTGTGTGTGTGAGTGCGTGCGTGAAGTACAGGAGAATGGGATTTTCCACGCTTGTCTCCCTGGACTGGGAAAATTTCGGTGGCGGAGGTGGAGAATGCTCTCGGGGCCTTTGTGGAGGGCCATTGTCCCGCACAGCCACGGGGGCGTAGCGCTGTCAACCGAACACTTTCACAGAGGAGTGCGCGCTCGCACCAGCGTGTCTTTGAGGGGCGCGGGACGGCGCCCGAAGGTTGAGCCGCCCGTGGGATGGATGTGTAGGGAGAAAGAGGGAAAGAGAAAAGAGCAGCCGAGGGAGTGAACGAGAAGGAAGAAATGAGAGGAGGAGGCGTAGGGAGACAAGACGGCAAGTGTGTGCGCGGTCCCTGCGACAGACAATACGCGGGGCTCTGCGTTCCGGCAATCAACACCACAAGCATGTCTGAGTCGTCGGCGCCGAAATACCCCGGATTTGCTCCAAATGCAACATATTTCGATGAACATCTCTTCTATCTCCTATTCGCTCGACAGGAACCTGTGCCTAACCCCTGGAAACACCAATTTGACAAGTTTTAATTGGTGTTAATATATCTGTGACTTTAGAATGGCACAATTTAATTAATAGAAGGCTCGAGTGAAATTAGAAAGGGGGACGAAAAAAAACAAAAAAGCTTTTATTTTCCCCCTTCATATTTATTCCCGCATCATTTCTTCTCTTTCCAACCATTTGTCCTTGCTCTTGCCTCGATTTCTTCCCTCCCTTGAAAAATCAATTTCTGTGGACAAAGCCTCTTGACATACAGCGGTCTTTAAAAGAAATGCCAGAATCTATTTCATGGGTGATTATCTCAGTACAATCTGATACCTTAAGTAGCAGGATTAGAGGCGGGCCGGCTCTGAGGCGGGCCGTCATAATGCCAGAGCTCTCTTGACATTGTAATCAATTCTGAATGACTGGCTGGAGAGATCACATGCTTCACTGGTGATATCACATGGCCCTATGCACCACGTACGCTTACAGCACCGAGAGCCTCACACTGAATTCCACCAAGTTATTTGGAGTGAGGGTGCGCATAAAAAACAAACAAATAAAACGTGTAATAGTCAAAAGTTGAATTGACAAAGCCCAGCACTCACACTTGCTTGGACAGAAATTCCTACAATGTTAAGGAACATGGTTTTGCCCACTTGAAGGTTGTTGCATGCAGGAGTTGTATTAGTGTTTCTCATTTTGTTTTGTTTTGTGGCATAATAATATTAATAATATTAATAATAATAATAATAATAATAATAAAATGTAATGGGAAAAACAATAAATAATAATAATAATAATAATAATAATAATAAAATGTAATAAAAAACAATAATAATAATAATTATAATAATTATAATAATTATAATAATAATAATAATAATAATAATAATAATAATAATAATAATAACATACACATATACATATACGCAACATAAAGTAATAATAAAAAAGCAAATAACCAAAATGCATTTAATACAATTCCACACCCCCCAAAGGTAAATCTCTTATTTATTTTAGATTAATTTATTTTAGGGGGTGGTCTAAGCCTCAAACCCAACTCCAGAAATCCCTATTTCTCACACACTGGCGCCTTATGTGATGCAATCCGATTCCAAATTTGCAGTCGTCTGTCTGCCTTACAGCAATTGCTCCACCTCCCTCCACCCCCACTCTTCGTAGCCATCCATCCACCCGCCCACCCACCCTCCACCAGGGGTTGCTTAAGCAACCCTTACACTATCCGTAACAAATTCCAAAACATAGAGATAGAGGTGGAAAGGGAGAGGGAGAGGAAGGAGGGCCGGGGAGTGACTGAGGCTCGAGCTCTCATTAAAGTTCCCGAATCCAATTGTCTCGGAGCGCTAAAGGCCAGAACAAGATGCTGAATTTGGACTTCTACCAATGCGGGGTGTGTTGATTTGGCGCTCCGGCCAGAGATAAAAACAACACCCCTCAGCAAGGAGACGGGATGGAGCGGCCGCTGCTGATTGGATAACCGCGGCCTCGGAACAGCCGCTTGATATCGGTGAACCAGGCGCCCTACCCCGCCTCGGAGGCAGCAACCCGGTGTCTGCGCCGCCCTCCAGCAACACTCCAGTCTGCAGCGTCCCTCTCTCTCTTTTCTATCCATCCATCCATCTCTCTACCAATCCTTGACTGGCATTCCGTCTTTGCCGTGTCCCATTATCGCTGCTATCTTATCCGAGCATCGCTGGGTGGGGGTTTTTATCCATCCTGCCAGGTGTGACAACGGAACGTGGCTGACTACCAGCCGGACCGGCGGCGCTTTCGGGCACAGACATCGATTTTCATGAATCCGGTTCAATAATTGAAAGGACGACCATCATGCTTTAATTGACACAGCCAATCAGATTGTTTTTAATTGGATTCGCTTTACTTTGTCTCTCTCTCTCCCTATCTATCTTTTCTCTCGCCCCTCTATTCCTCTCTCTTTTTTTAACTCCGTCTCTCTCTCTCTCTCTCTCTCTCTCTCTCTCTCTCTCTCTCTCTCTCTCTCTCTCTCCACTTGAGATAATTGGCGGTGAAGAACTTTTTGATTCTCTCTCCCTCTCTCTCTGACCTCTCATCCCGTTTGACACCGCGGCTGCTGATAAACTATGGATGTGATGAGAGGCGCTCGGAGTTGACCCCGGCACAATCTCCGTTCAGACACCGGTCGCTCCCTCTCTCCAAGTCGCTCCAAGGGCTGAGTTTCTGATGTTGATCTAACATCTATGGACTGGAATTTATTTTCTTTGCGGCGTGCTGCTGCCAAAGTTTGGGGGCTCTGGCGGCATTGGCAGTCTGCGCCTGATAGGCCTGAACCCGCCGTACCCCGTACCCCGCTCCCTTCTCCCTCTCTTTCTCTCTCTCTCTCTCTCTCTCTCTCTCTCTCTCTCTCTCTCTCTCCTCCAATGTTGATAAATAAGTGCTGCAGCCTCCTGTGCCTCTCGCGTGGGCATTCATCAAGAGAGCTGGGAATATATTTCATCCCATGGCCAGTCGCAGTCACTCGCTCCAAGATGAATAACACTGGAGTTCTTAAGGTCAGGGAAAAATGGCTACTAAAACTCTCAAAGTGAACGTGACCATTACTATCTGCACAATACAGTCGTTCTATCCCTCTGCGAGCCTTGGTAAAATATGGGCCGGAACAAAGGCTCTAGCATTTTTCAACAGAGCCGGTGCGAACCCCCCAGCTTTTGACAAACGACAAAATATTGGCTGCTTAGCCGACGAATTAGCTCTCTTATTCCAAAAACACTAAAACAGACCTATGACAGATTAATGCGCAGAGGGCCTTTTACAAAGCATGCAATCATTTTTAATTCCTCGCAAAATGGGATGTTGTTCCAAATAAGGCTCATTAACTCCGTTACACAAATTAAGCCAAATAATTTTTTTGATGTTGTCTTAATTTCCGCCGATTGCGTGAACGGGCATTATTTTCCTCGCCATCCTCTCTCTGCCCTTTGACACCTGGCTGCCATTTCGAGCCTGGCACAACGCCAAATTACTTATTATTTCTGTGCTGGGACGTCGGATGGCTCTATTGTGCGGCTCTGCTTGTTTGCTTTAGGAAAATGATACTGGCCGACATAGATCTGTTTGTGTCGCCGCACTAAGCAGATAGATTGACGCACACAAAACAATACCTTTGTGCGGCACATGACATTTTTTGCTTAATGGAGGGAAATTGAAGATTTTTTTTTATTATAGGCTGTATCATAAGACAGCCTTTTTGGCTGCAGCTCAGTCTGCAATAAATGACGCCAGGAGAGAATGAAGACTTTTATTTTAGGGCCGAAGCTTTGTATCGCGGTTAATAGCCTGCAGAAGTGGTGGAGTTGCTGACAAGCAAAAACAAGCATCCCGCTATTTGCTTATTCTAATACTTCACACGGCAATTGTTTAAGGAAATACATCTGCTGGGAACAGATTGGGACAAACATGGCGTGGCCAGCATTCTGCTCCGCAGTGTCAGTGTGAATTTTGATGATTGTGTGTGTGTGTGTGTTTGTGTGTGTGCGTGGGTGTAACTTGTATCGTTGTAAACATCTCGCTCCATTGGGGGGAAGCTGGTGACATTTGATGATGGTCTGCAGTGTTTCCCCAGCCACCCTCGACTAGTGGAACAGACACAAACTCACACACACACACACACACACACACACACACACACACACACACACACACACACACACACACACACACACACACACACACACACACACACACACACACACACACACACACACACACACACACACACACACTGTACAATAAATTTCTCAAAATAAACCCTTGTTAAAGTCTCCAGTTAACACCCCACCTTGCCTAGCACGAATAGGTTCATCTTATGATGTTAATCAGCGTATGATTCATAATTCATTTTAATTCAAGTCAAGATTCAAGAGGTTTATTCGTCACATACATATACATACTTTCATAGACATATGCAGTGAAATGCCAGTCAGTGCCCACAGTTAACTCTGTGCTTACTACCATGCAAACGAACAGATAGTATGCCATCCCCCTGCAGACGCCACCCCGGCATGCATCATCTGTGAATTGGAGGCGGGGGATATTATCCCGTCTTTGATATCCATAGGGAGCGACAGAGGTCTCCCTTTCATGTCCATCTGCTCACCGCCGGACCCTGCACTGAAACTTTCACACAACGCCGGCCTCGCATTCTGCCCGTTATCCGTCACTAATCCTTTGCCGGGCGGCCCCGGTATAATGACACATGGGGAGCAGTAGACGCATCGCACTTCTCGCGAGGCGAACAGAATAAAGTCATGACACGCAGGCGTAGCCGCCCTCCAAACGCTAGGAACAATGGCAGCCTTGCACACCTCCCACGTGGAGTTTCACGGCTGATTTGACCTTCGCGCAGTGTGATATCCAAGCTGTCAGGCGGTGTTCTCATCACAACAAAGAGGAGAGATTTAATTCTCATCTCTATTAACAGATCTGGGAGCATCGCAGCGGCGTCGCAGGTGAAAAGAACATATACCGCATAAACTCACTATCTGGCCCGAGAGCTGTGTTAATTAAAGCTGATCCTCTGGAAGGTCGCACTTTGGGAAACTCAGCGACGGCCTGTATGGAAAACTGTTTTGTTATTAACACTTCCCGCATGAGCAATCTGAGAAGTATTTAAGTATCAGCGAAGTGCCTCGCAGGAGGTGACTGGTGCAAAAGTCGGATAAGAAATTTTGCAGAGCTCAATGCGCGATGAAAGAGATGAATATCTTTTATATCTCTCACGGCCAAAAATGTGTCAAATGTAACCCTAGTGGGGTTATTTTGTGCTGAACAAAACGTTTCCAAGATTTGGTGAACAGAGTAGATTTAGTGACAGCGTTATAATGAACAGAACTTAGTCAAGGTTTTACTTATCTGTGCCCAGACCACCTCGGCCCTGGCTTCAAATGTTGCTTCCTGCTGCCGTGCATCGAGGCGTGAAGTGTGCGTGCGGCAGTGTGTGTGGGTGGTGGTGGACTCACTCTGTGGACATTCTTCACTGGTGCAGTTCAGCGACTGCAGGTCGAGCCCCTGGCAGTCTTTGCCCCCCGTCCCGGGTGACGGCTGCGTGCACTCCCGGCTTCTCCACATGGAACAGTCGGCGGCGCACGATGACCACTTGCTCCACTCGCTCCAGCCTCCGTCTACTGAGAATACACACAGTTCAGAACGAAGGTGAGACACACAAACACACACACACGCACGCACGCACGCACGCACGCACGCACGCACGCACGCACGCACGCACGCACGCACGCACGCACGCACGCACGCACGCACGCACGCACGCACGCACGCACGCACGCACGCACGCACGCACGCACACACACACACACACACACACACACACACACACACACACACACACACACACACACACACACACACTGTGATACACCCACCACAAACTCTCCACAAATATCTGATTTGAGACATGCCTAGCAGACTTAGTTTCTTGTAAATGTAAAGAGCTCTTTATTAGAGGTCCAGATGCTACAGTAATTCCAACGCGGTGGGCTATTTGTGTAAGGGAGGACAAACAGTAGGTTTAAGTCACAAAATACACCTTCCCCAAGATGAAAGCCTGAGGGGAAAAGCATCGTAAAGACATGCAAATCCACTTGCACATGTACGCAAATCCAGGGGGGGGTTCACAGGTACACTGAATTATGTTGACGCAGACAGCCAGATTGTCTCCAGTTCTGCTTCCCTTTGTTTTCCTCGGACCCGCGAAATCAGACGGGTTCCGCCGCTGAGCTGAAACCTCCCGGAACATGGCGGCTGTGTAGGTGCCGCGATTGGGCGGACCCAGCTGTCTGCAAACTTCATTTGTACAGGCAGAGAAATTCGTCCCTCGGGAAATTGGCTCCCCACTGCATGACATAGTGCACACACACACCAAATATGTTGGCACACATAAAAATGTCCCTTTCATTCATTGTTTTCCTGAAAAATGAGTGGAAGAATTCGATCATGTTTTGATGTGATTGGCTGGCAAGCTGTTACTTTAGCAATATGCGCGATAGTATACGTGTGGGTTTAAAGACAGCCAGATGTCCTCACATAAAGCCGCGTCTTATTACTGTCTACCATGAATTTTAACACACCGCCATCAGAACAATGTGAAGCGAAACACAAAAACCATAGCTCCAACCGATGCGAATTGGCTGGGTAGAGTTCTGAGGTCACCCCGCTACAAGAAACACCAGCCACTTTACCCCACGCAGAGAGGGAGGCCATTTTGCGAAGGTGCAGGTAATTTGGCGCTGCGGCCAGGGGGCTGGTGGCTGGGAGTGTTATTGAGGGTGACACGGTGCCAGGCCTGGGGAAGGTTACCATCGGGCTAATGGGAAAAGGAGCAGTAATGAGCTCTCACGGGAGAAAGCCGACTCGCTTTGTGCCTCTTCCGCTTCCACCCCCTCCCGCACGCGCAAAAAGGTGAGGGTGAGCGCATGAGTCGCCATAGAACTGACCCGTACGCACACAGGCATGCACTGTACCGACACACAGGCAGAGGAAAATGCATCACGCATACATACAAATACATTCATAGCTCACATACCTACTGTATGTGACAAGACTGCCCTCCCTCCCCCAAACGTGATCGCCCTATGAGGGAAGGTTTAGCGCTCATTAATCCCGGCAATCTACAGAGCGGGGGGCACGACCCTCAGAGCGCGAGTCCGACCCAACCCGGGGCAGGGGCTTTGGTTAATAAAACATGGCTGATAAGAGTGCGCCATTATTCAGAGTGAGATACCTATTATACCATAATGGTACGGAGTAATGATGTTATTTGGCTTCAGAATAAGTCCCCCAGACGAGGTGTGGTCCGAAAACGCTGTTAGAATATTATGCTCACAGCGCAGGTGAGAAATCTCTTGTGTCTGTGGATAACAGCCTGTTACCACAGCGGTGTGCCTTCACACAACGAGTTCCTGGGGAGGTGTGTGTGTGTCGCGTACGTCCGGACGCGTGACGGAATGCTGACACAGTCCGGGTCGGTGCCGTCGCTTCCATTTGGCAGGGCGAGCAGAACCAATCAGATAATTGTCCTCGCTTGGCATTGAGTGGACCCATCCGTGGGCCAGTGGACTTATTATCCGGGCTGGGAAACGAGTGCAATTGAATAGAGAATTACATCCTAATGAATATATTATGTCTCTTCCCTCAGTTTATCCACACCTTTGTGAAATAAAGAGACGAGATCAACATCTGCCCCGGCGAGGTGATGAAATTCAACTCCTCTTCCCCGCAACAAAGCAAGACTAATGACCATGCAAATTACATTTTCAAACGAGGCAACGGGAGAGAAAAACAGGGCGGTGACGTGCGGCGGGAAAAAAAAGACACTAAACACTGCGAGGCGAGGCAGATTACAAAAAATGGAATCAAGGAAGCCTGGGACGCGTACGAGCGTTTGATGGTCCGTCTCACTCAGAGAAGACGACGTCAGTGTTGTTTGATGAGAAAAAGGCTTTGACATGACTGGGGGGAAAAAAAGGGATAACAAAAGCAGCACACTGTGAGTCCAAGACAGTCAAGAGTGACAATGAATGCATTGAGCAAATCTCTTTTTCTTCTTCTTAAATTCAAGACCAAAAAAAAACAAAACAAAAAAAAGCCTCAATGTTCCCGTTACCTCTCAACAGCGCCTACAGCAGACAGTCTGGGGTGAGAAATGTCGTCCCCTGCAACTGTTGTTCTTAACAAAACCCCAGAGAGAGGGGCTGTCAGTGCCACAGCAAAGGCCCCATGGCTGATTTTCAATCATGTCGCACAACAGGTTTTGGGTTGGCCAGGTCGGGAGAAGAGGGACAGTAATACAATGGCGCAGCGGCGGGTGCCTATTTGGACATATTGTCAAGAGGAGAGGCAAAGGGCGTCCAGCCGTTCTTTACGGGCCGGCGGGAGGGCCCGTTTGAGGCTCCGCCACTCGGAGTCACGATGGCGGACGGATGGACACGGCCCCAGATCACCGGACGCCTACGGCTGCCGTGTCCTTGAGGAGAACAAGAGGAGGTACACAATTACCAGGGAAGCCAGCGGGCTAGCCCCCGCGCTCCCACTGTCCTGTCAACACACACACACACACACACACGTGTCAGATATTGCCTCTAATCCCAATGTTCAAAAGCAGATGAAGAAAGGAACCTTATGAAACCCACTGACCTATAAGGGATTTGGCATCCTTTCCGTCGAGGCGGTGATGAAAGACTTATTATAGAAAAATATTATTAAAAAGGGAAAAACACAAGTCTCTCACCAGATGGCCGGTGTCTCTCTCTTGCCAGACATATGCGTTTTGTTTTTGGAATCATTTAGGCCCTCCGTTAATGTATTCTTTTGGTGAAACATGAGAGAACAGAATGGTTTCTGCAATATTATTTAATATTAAATGAAACCTTGCTTGCAGGCATTAGCTCGTAGTCGCTTTTTAGGCACTGCCTCACACACACAGGCGCACACAGGCACACACACACATACGCATACACACACACAGGCACACACACAGGCACACACACAGGCACACACACACACACACACACACACACACACACACACACACACACACACACACACACACACACACACACACACACACACACACACACACACACACGCACATCAGCCCCCGAGTCTGTTTATTTTCCATCGAGTAGTCAGCCTACTCCTCTAGCCTGCCTATGGGATGAGTACAATATTTTAATAATTCAAGTCAGAAATTCATCCAGATTGTTTGCCACTTCCCGTCACGTCAGAGTGCAGCAGGAGGGTGTCATGTCATTTCCAAAAATGTGGACCTTACAAATAAATGACTAGTTCCTTTGGGCACAGATTCCCCAAATTCCCGGGAAAATGTTGGCATGACCCGAGGCTCTGCCCTGCCTGACATTTTGTCAAGGTTGTTTTGGGTTTGCTGCAACCACAAGTCAATGCGGTGGTGAAGTCAGCGGTTGGACGATGGGAAGGGGTGGGGGGGTGGCGGGGGGGGGGGGGGGGGGGGGGGGGTGCAGTGCGATGTGGAAGGGAGGGCGAGAGAGCCAGAGAGGGATGGAAAGATGGAGGGAGAGAGGGAAAGAGAAAGGGGGTGGAGAGAATTGGAGATAAGCTCTTGAGTACTTTGGCTACTGGCTGTCTGCGGCGTTGCTGTGCTGCTCTGAGCCTTGGGCCTGAGCCGCCACCTCCTCCTCAACCACCTCCACATCTCCCTGTACAGTATCTCTTCCCAGCATGGGGCCCGACTCCAGCGTCACACAGGGCTCTGCCAACTCTCATTTAACACTCTACAGACACACACACACTCACACACACACGCGCCCATACGGATACGCACACGCACACGAACACGCACGCGCACACACACACACACACACACACCCAATTTCACATTTTCCTCCTGATGAGATGTGGGTGCTGCGCATTTTGGAAGTGAGAGCCATTGTTTATGAGCTGAACGGGCTCTGAGAAACGGCGTGAGTCGACGTAAGGTGTTTGCAAAATGCGCAGAGAGGGAAAACAACAATCAAAGCGTCTGCGGCTGTAGTTTAAGCACTGATTTGAAAAAAAAAATCGAAATATTGCAGATTTTTAATTTTTAATTTTTTTTAACTCTGGAACAATTGCTGATGGCTGAGGGCAATGGAAAAGGAGAGCGAGAAAGAAATAGCTTGGATATGCAGTGATAAATTATAACCCCTGTATCTCGCCGGTTAAAAACTTAAACTGACTTGTTTCCACTTATATTCTTTCAGCTGACAGCGAAGCTTTATCCCCAAAGGCTGGATACTGCAAAATCTGAAAGAACATCAACGTGCTTCATACAAAACAGAAACAGCTTACAACCACGAATTAAAGAGATTCCGCATTTGCACTGCAATTCTTTTCCCCCTGTAACCCCTCTCGCAGAGATCTCCAAAAGACGGCACGATGTACACTAGAGAGCTAATGATCAACAAAGAAACTTGATAATTAATGAACTCCAGAAACAAGACCAGCATTAAATTGTGGAATTTGAAAAAAAACAAAAAAAAAAAAAAAAAAAAAAAAATGGAAGCTATGAGCCATGCAAAAACAAAGCCGTGGCGGGGACCGGAGGTAACAGCTCCTCCGTGGAGCTAAAATAAAAAAATTCCAGCACCACTTTATATGTCAGCCGCATCGAAATAAATAAGATGATATCTATCCGTGCTATTACAGCTTCACCCGTTCGTCTTCCTTTTTTCACCCCTCCTCGGTAGTGCTCCGAAATCGCCCATCCGCCGTGCGGCGTGTGGGGTGGAGCTCGAAAAAGGCTGCTAATTAAAGTTGTTCCACGCGACCCGGGTATGTATGGATGCTCTCCGGCAGACCGGTCTCATCTTCCCTTTTCCGTCTCGCTGCGCACCCATTCCTCCATGAGTGGCCCCCCGAAAATAATGATTCCTACAGCACATGCGTTCGTCATGTTTGAATCGAAGCTGCAGGGGGAGATGTGTCCCGTATTTCCGTGGCTGCGGCTGCGGCGACAAACGACAGGAGCGTCAGGTTCATCTCGGGGTGGGGTGGGGTGGGGGGGCCCTCCGGGGGACGACGGGGGCACGGGGGCTCCGAACGTGTCGCGGAGACACGTCCGGCGCCCCCCTCGCCGCCCGGCGCGAGGGCGGAGAGGCTGGGGCAAGACGGCCTGGGGAAAGGGGTTTGGTGGGGGGGGGGGTTATCTTCTGTTGACGTCCTCTCTGAGACAGCTGACAGGTGCGGAGGAGAAAATAACAGTGACGCAGAGACTCCCTCGACCTTCTGATTTTTTGCCCAACAAAAGGGACTGTGCCGGGATGCGAGCGGAGGGGGCGGGGGGGTGTCAGGCGGCTGCCACGCGTCCCCCTCATCAAAACAGAATCAAGAGGAAAAAAAAAAAGGAATAAAAAGATTTTCTGTCCCTTTCCAAAGACTCCCGACACACTGGCCTCGCCGGCAAGGAGGGTGGGGGGCACGGCGCAATTTTTCAGTCACAGCACACCGAGGGTTGAAATTACACACTCACTCCTACGAGGGCAAGCGGGTGGTGCTGATGGTTTGGTGGTGGCGGTGGGGAGGCGGGGGGCATGGGTGGGGTCTAACAATAGTAGTGCGGAGTGAAATTAATCTGTTTAAGCTTGTGGAGGTCAGTGTTCTGCGTTAGCCTTGGGAGAGCGCCGAGCCTCCACGGACACCCCTATAATTTCATTGCTCATTGCTCCGGGGTTAATAAATCCAAATCCATCCAGATAGGCTTCCCGCTGCTTTCTTTTGTCTTTTTTTTTTCCCCCCTCCCTTTTCCCCACGCCGCCGCGCCGGGGCCGTGTTACTTACACTGGCGTTTTGACGGGCGGAGTGATGTCTCTACACGGAAGACGTGTAAGAGAACACCCTGATTTGCTGCGGTAGATAACCTCTGTTTTAGACGGGGAGAATCCGGCCCGAGCCAAAAGGTGTTGGATTTCCCCCTCCGCTACTTACCGAGCGTGGGAGATTTCTCCTGCGGTCAGCAGGGCCGCATTATGCCGCCGTCCTCCATAAAGCAAACTATCGCGGCGGCACACAGCTCTACGTGCGCTGCCTCTCCACCGCCTCCTGCAAACATTCGGTCATTCTGTCTGATCTTTCTTTCTCATTTTCTTTCCTTTTTGTTTTAAATCTCAGCTATTTTGCTGCTTCCATTTGCTTGTATCTTGTTTAATCTCTCTCCTTACTTCCTTCCAGCTTTCCTCCCTCGCCTGTTTCTCTTTTGATATCTCCCCTTCAGGGGAGGGAGAGAGGGAGGGAGGGAGGGAGGGAGGGAGCGTAGAGCGGGCCCACAAATGAAGCAGCCAAACTTCCATCTCAGGCTGCCAGGGATCGATATGTGCTGCTCAGCATCAGGCATGACGCCCCCTGCCTCCCTGATGCCCCGGCCGGGGGATGGGTGGTGCTGGGGGAGGCAAATCAAACACGCCTTAACTCCTCACACGTAAACAAAGCTGCGCAGGCTGCGGCGATTCAGCTTTTTTATCGCCCGCTTTTACTACATGGGTGGAGCGACAAACAACAGCAGATGTACTCGGTGCTTGGACACAGCGACGGGGCCCGAAAGATGTCGTTGTTTTGTTTTTTTTGTTATAAAGAGACGCATCGACGTGAAGAATGGGCGGTTGGCAGGAAAAAAAAAAAGCGTTACACTGACACCACCCAACACCTTCCTGTGAGCACCGACAGGCTGTGATGTTGCAGTTGTATTTACAGCAGAGGACCAAAAAGCACCGCTGACCGACAAAGAAAAATCAAAAAACGCAAAACAGAGAGCAGCCAAAACCATAAAGATGGACACGATGAAGTCCCAAGACGCAGAGGAGCAAACGACTAGCCACAGGAAGCCAAGCGCCACGGGAGCGGACGGACGGACGGACGGACGGGGGGAGGGTGGGGTGGGGGGGGGGGGAGGGTTTGCCTGGGAGTTTACCTGGACAGGCGGCCACGCAGGCACTTTTCTGGATGTTCTGCCCCTCACAGGACGTGCCACCGTTCAGAGGGGTGGGGTTGGTGCAGCTCCGACTCCTCTTCTGCCAGCCACGCCCGCACACGGCGCTGCAGGACGACCACGTGGTCCATGTGGACCAGCCGCCGTTGACTGTCCGGGGGCGCGTGGCAGAAGAGTGGGGGGGGGGGGGGGGGGTGGATGTGGAGAGGGGTGGTGGGCAAAGGGGGAGGATGGAAGGAGGGAGGGAGGGAGGGAGGAAGGGACAGAGCAGCCAGGATTACCCGACATGCACCAAGGAGTAGAGTTCTGCAGAGCTAGACTGACTGTGGCTGCTATTACACTCTCTGCTCCAGGTGGTATGACTTTTACGGGGAGCGAGCTGTTTCTAGTGCTTTAGTCTGAATTACATCCCAGCGCAGTGGAGGGCGGGGGGATGGGGGGAGAGGGGGTGGTGGCGGTGGATCGGCTTCAACAGAGAGCGGAATGTAACAGGACATAATGGCATCTTTGACCTTATTCTTGAGTGAGACATCCGCGCTGAAACATATCTGTGACTAACGCACCTTTCGCCCTCTGAATCTCCACCAATCAAATGGAACACCATTAAGCAAAAGAGTCTAAATACGTGACTATATGATCACTGTACGGGAACACCCGTGACGGCAAACGCCTTTGGTGAAATAAAGGAAGGAAGACAGAAAGAAAGAAAAAAAATTCAAAAAGAATTTTCACCTTTCTGAATGGAAAAGGTCAGCGCCTCTCTGAACAATACCATATAGTAATTACCGTTACTGTAATTGTGGCCCTCGCACAACCGCCGCTGATTTCAAGTCACTTTATTTCCTTCTTGATTTTTGAGTGTTTCTTAAATTGTGGAGAGCAGCACGTATGCAATTCTCTTTAATAGTTGAGAGTGAAAGGAACGGGCGGTTGAAATTGCTAGTTGAATTATGACGGCTGTGCACTGAACTAAATAATCTCCCTCAGTGCTCTGAACCTTGTCTAGCTACCGGCACATAATTGGCGCTGCATAACTGGATCATGGCGGGCGATTCCATCATTCCGTTCGGCTTTATTTGTAATCAATTAGTTTCCGTATCCGTCGGGCTGGCTTGAGCTTCCAAAAGCCACCGGGGTTCCTGATTTGTTGACTTGCACGGCGGTTGTGCTCCTCCGCTGTACATAGCCCCCGACCCCCTCCTAATTTCCCCCCCTCACTCTCCCCTGTGCACGTCGTGGCTGAATCATTTCCTCGCCCTCTCTATGCGATTGATTGCCCACCACAGCGAGGTAAATTGCCAGACAACTCGGCCCCTGATTACCTCTTAGCACAGAGTGCAGTCACCAGCCAGGCCTCGTTAAAATGCATCTCTGCCCCCCTCCCGAAGCTCCCTATGAGTGAGAGGGCTCGTAATGACCTTCTATACCTAGAATGCGGCTCCTACAGTTTATTCTAACGCGGTTCAAAACAGGGGGGAAAAAAAAGAAGAAGAAAAAAAATAAAAAATAAAAAAAGCTCATTTGAATGTACTTGCATTGTTTTCCATAATTGTTTTGCTCCGACAACAAACAAGGTTGGAAGGCCGCTGTCTCCACTCTGGATGACTACCTCTGGATGTCCACAGAGGGATGTCTGATTTTTCCAACAAATTTATTGCAATTACTTGCAAAGTAGATCGAGGGAGATCTAGGAATAATCTCGGCTTTTCCGGAGCCCGGGTTTCCAACAGTATGCTCTCGGAATATTTTACTCCGCACACAAAAACGTTTCCAATAGCACTTTTTTGGACTTGCGCGATCCAAATATTTTCCAGTGAAACCCCTTTAAGCGTGATTTGCCATTTTCTTCCATTTTCGGGGGGGGATTCTCAGTTATAAAGCTACGGTCCACAGCGACTTCAGCCCAGACAATTTATGCACTGTACAATAACGATTCCCGTCCTCCTAATATCATACAAGATGTTATTATGTCACTAAAAGCAAACACGGATACCGCACGGACCGAGCATCCTTCTTGTGCCCACGTTGTTGCCTTCATGATGTATCCCCCCGTCCCCCAGCGCGCTCCCCTTTGCATGCGGCGGAGAATTAAGATGGTCCGTAATGTATGCAAACTTTGGTAGTACCGGTGCCCAGGGAACCCTCTGTGGTAGGAGATGTGCCGTTCCTCCGCATTTCAATAAAGGTCAGTCTGCTTATCAAGCCGAGTCATTATTTACAGTTTGCTGTTAATTCAATTTCTGTTCTCGTGTTGGCTCCGGGACAGAGAGGGTGGAAGACCGCACGCCTCGAGATGGAAGGCTGCTCTGGTACGGCCGTTCTGGATTATGGGGTCACCGGCAAGATCAGACGCTGTATTAAGTGCTAATGCTTATTGATTACGAATACTGTGGTAAATCTACAGTATATGGTCATTAGGTATAACTGAAGTTAAAGCTGCCTTGTTCAACTGGAATTAGAAACACAGTATATACCACTGTGTCTAGTACAACTGGAATGTAGAATTCTAAATACTAAAAAAAAAAAAACAACCAACATAGATTGAGGCCACACAGGAGCAAGACTGGATTTATTTGTTATTTTAATGCACGTTGGAGTTCAGACCTTGTTGGAGCCAGTAATGTAATAATACTGTTGATGTAATAACTGCCAATAACGTGATCATTTTTCCATTCTTAATGTAAAAGTTGATCATGTAATAACCTAGCAATAATGTAATAACATTTCGGAACCAATACCGTAATAACTTTTTGTGCATAATGTAATTAGTTAGCTATAATGATTAATTAGTTATATGTTCGTGGTACTTGATGGTTGGACTTCTCCAGCCCGGCCTTCTACTCCTCAACCATTTGAGTACCAAATGAAGTGCGAGCACACGTGTTTGCAAACACAGGCAATTACTCTTATTATATCATATAATATGACATCCATACCTCTTTGTAGATGCCGTGTCCTCCAATACAAAGGCCTTTTCATGAAAAATGTCATCTTTAATTAAACATATTTAAATCACTTTTTCAACCACACTATTATAGCTGTTCAGCACTCTCTCTCTCTCTCTCTCCCCATCTCTCTCTCTCTCTCTCTCTGTCTCTCTCCATGTATTTATACCAAACCTGACTCCAGAAAGGTTACATGTATTACCAAAGAACAATCCTTGCCCTAGTTGCATCCCTGCCCGATTGAATACAGTCACGACCAGCTTGACAGAGAGTCTGAAACCGAAGCAAATTATATCTGTGGTTCATCCTTGAAGACGTTTATTTTCTTTGACCGTCCCCATAATCGAGCCACGAGATGGCCGTTGACTGACAAGTTATCCAGTCATGTCACTCTGATATCAGGCTTTCTTCCTTTGTCTGCAAACTCCTGTCTTCCTTATTGCACACATCGAAAGGTAATTAGGGATTTGGTTGAGATTCATGCACGCAGATTAACAATTCTTATATATTTAGTGCAAGACAACAAGAGAATCTTTGCCTTCGTTTTCAATCTTTTGCTTTTCATTTTATTTCGCATTTGGAGTCTGTTTATTAAAACGAGGTTGGATTAGTTTGTGCGTTTTAGCTATTATAATATTGTTAATATTGTTTATATTTCACACAGCAGCTTCTGGCTTGAACACAACACGTTCTATTGCTTGAATGAGTAATCATCTATAAATACTGTAGATTGAGGGTATTGACAGGATGAAGGAGGTGGCACTGGTTCTACATCTCCGTCGGCTACCGAGGAGTTGGCAGGGGGTTTCCACAATCGACACTGTATATGTGTATTTATTGAGCTGCTTCTGTAATAAAGTGTTTTCTGATTATTTTTGACAAGTCAGTTTGACTGGGGCCCACACGCAGTGACTCCAAGCAGCAAGGAGCCCGTCCCGCCTCCGTGTTGCCGACAGGTGCGGTATACCAGACCAGTAAAGTTTATAAAACGACTTCCCTAGTCTGAAGTAAAATATAAAATCTGTTCCTGGGTGTGATATTTGTTTTGCTGCTGGAATAATAATATTTTCTTTGCATAAGTAGGTTTTACAGTAATTTGTTGTGGGGGGAAATGTATTAGTTTGTTAATTTCAGTAATCCATGTTAGGACTGCACATCAGTTATTTTATATATGCGGTTGTGCATACCAGGCTTGGTATTTCAATATTTTCACTAAATACACCTTGTGAAAATCTTTGACACGTCTTTTCAATAATACTCCAAAGTTAAGCTGAGGGCCTCCCAGATATTCAATGTCAAATTTTTGGTTGTGTCAACTCTTGGTTTGGATGCAACCTTTGTTATCTCACCATCAGGTTGTCATTGTTAAAACTTGTCTCTTTCGGTTCTTGACCATATTGCTGAGGGACGCGTGGAACATTATGTACGTTTAGACGCACCAATTTCCCCTTACATTCAGGAAGCAGAGAGACAGAGAGGTTGTCCAGAAAACCAGCTAGATCACCTACTGGAGTTGACCCTTAACCTGGCCCGCTGGCTGACACTGATCCTGGACTTCTGGCTGAACCTGATCCTGGATGTCTGGTTGACCTTGATCCTGGGCATCTGGCCAACCCTGAAGTTCAGTCCATGGCTAATGCTTTGGTCGTCACGGTTGTGGATCCTGGCAATCAGCCTGGAGCTCAATATCTTCCATCAGAAACCTGATCAAAAATGATTGCGTTGTCTCTCAATCTAGATAATATGTGCTGGGGACAATCAATGGAGTCTCACTCCTTTTCTGTGAACTATCGACACCATATCATCCCAACCTGTACATAACACTTGCACTTGCAGAGAGTTTGGAACTGGACAAAGAGAATGACTGTTCCATTAGTGTCATGAGGCTTAACAAGGCTGCTGGACGAAGCAGTGGTCTCAGCAATGAAAGCCTGGATTCAGCAAGTTAAGGACATCTACGGGAAGAATTAATGACCACTTTCTTCGTTGGGATTTTGTTGTTGTCTTTTTTCCGTTCAGCAGATCATTTCATTGTTATTCCCTCAAGTTCTTTTTTTTTGTATTTTTAAATGGGTGGAAGTTACTCTTCATTTGAGATTGAACTTTACCTCCAGCACCTCACCTTCATTTTTTTCAAATCTGCAGTACGGTGTCAAAAAAATTGTTTAGTTCTTTAAAAAAAAAGGGACCATTATTATCATTATATTACTGAAAGATGTGGGACTAAAGTTATCTTGGTTGGTCATGTTATGTATTATATTTTGCAGTTTAGAATTTTTCAGGGGTTGAAGGTTGAGCGCAAGGAATAATAGTGCCCGTTTGGTTAAATCAAAGGTTATATTTTTCACGGAAAGAAGGTGGTCTTTGTTGTTCATCTTCAAAGAGGTATGGATGTCATATTATATGATATAATAAGAGTAATTGTCTGTGTTTGCAAACACGTGTGCTCGCACTTCATTTGGTACTCAAATGGTTGAGGAGTAGAAGGCCGGGCTGGAGAAGTCCAACCATCAAGTAGCACGAACAAATAAATAGTCATAACTAGTAGAGAGAGAAAGAGAGAGCAAGAGAGAGACAGAGAGAGAGAGAGAGTGTGTGTGTGTGTGTGTGTGTGTGTGCGCGCGCTATTTGAAAGAGGCAACAATAAGGGTAAGTGTCATGGAAGTGTGACACTTTATAGCCAATAAATAAAACTTAAAAAAAGTGATCGGTATATTATTACGTCATCGGCTCCAGTTATTACATGTTTTATGTTGGTTTTTTTTACCCGGCTCATAATGTAATAACCAGCCAATCATGTAATAACTAATTTCATTATGCACAAAAAGTTATTACGTTATTGGTTCACAAATGTTATTACATTATGGCTAAGTTATTATTTGATCAACTTTTATAACATTAAGAACGGAAAAATGATCACGTTATTGGCAGTTATTACATCAACAGTAGTTATTACATTACTGGCTGCTACAGACCTCTGGTGCGTTGCTGAAGGAAGGCGTGGCCTACCGTAGATCAGGACCGTGGCCGAGGTGCTTTTGCGGCGGGCCACGATGTTCTTGGCCACGCAGGTGTAGTTGCCCGTGTCAGCCAGGCGGGCCTGCTTGATGATGAGGTTGTGGTCGGCCGTGATGAAGAAGTTGGGGTCGCTCACCGGGTTGATCACGTCCTCGTTCCTCTGCCACTCCACCTGGAAACATTGTTTAGATCGTCACGATCCGTCGGAGTGGAGACACTTACTTTTAACTCGAGGGGAGACATCCACAAGGCTACTTCATCTTCAGTGCTATTAAAACTAAAGAACACAAAAGAATACGGCACTTTGCGAGACAGCGCGGATTTAATTAGGAAAATTGTTGTGTTGTTTCGCAATTATCTCGGTGTGGGAGACTTGTGTTTACAGCTACCGTAGATCTGTCTCGCTCCTGGGAATTCACGATTCAACTGATCAAGCTCGGTGCAGACCCTGTGCCCTCCCAGAGCAACTAAATCTGATGCTCTTTTGCCAATGTAACAGTCTGGCTTCCTTGATAGCTTCCCCTGCTCTCGCTTGACCCCGAGCCGTCTCCAGAGGACTTGCATTACAGCAGCGTTGCTGCTGCTGCTCTGCAACAGCCTGCCCCTGTGCCACACATTTCTACAAGGAAAAAGAAAAGACCAAAATACGTTCTCCCTGTTGTTTCCTGTGTTGACTCGTGTGCTTCACCTCCCCTGTCTCTCCACACTGTGCCCACACTGCCTGACTGGGAATGGGACAATTCTCTCTCTGTTTGGGGACGGGGACCCAGCCAGCTCTTGTGCCGTTAGTGGAGCAGTAAAGGGTTTCGCTGTGACCGAGAGCATGAAGCAGATGAGGTGGAACATCTGGCCTCCGACTGGCCCTCTGCATGCACCGCAGCGAGAGTTTGGAGAGGGAGCGCATTTGGGGAAAGAGAAACAGGAGGCGAGAGAGAGACAATGTTCTGCTGTGCTGCTATTTCTGTCTCTCCGAGACCGAAAGTGAAGGAAAGAAATAGCAGCCCAGTGGTATAGAGTGATTCTCAACTTTTTTCACATTGAGGATCCGCATTTTTGTCTCTGGATTTTCACCAATCTGAGAAAATGTTGATTGTTGGATATGATTTACTCCATACATTTCTATGCTATTGTAAGGGAAATAACCGCGCAACTATGACCAAAACAATCCTTATTGTACTTGTTCTTTAATGGTGCCAGCGTCTTGTCAATGAAGTAACGGTGAAGTTTAACTATTAATCATTTTGCCGAGGAACCCCACCGGAACCTGTTGAAAGACCTCCTGGCGGCCCCCCGACCCTACGTTGAGAACCATGGCACAGGGACACAAAAGAAGGAATCATAAAAAGAAATACCGAGAGCGATAGGGATAGTCAAAGAACGAGAGTGCGGACGATCAAGAGAAAAGGAGAACGAGAGAGGAGAGAGTGCCATTAATTACATACAGGCATTTGGAGATGGTTGGTAAAAGAAGCCTCCAAACTTTTGTCCGGAGTGATGTGGCGAGACTACGTGATGCACAGCCTCCCGGAAATGCAAAAGGGATGCTAAATCATCATGCGAGAATAATTACAAGGGGTTTGTGTTTACTGCTCCAGTGGGTGTTTATAGTCCGCCGGACACTGATCCTGCAGCAGCTTGTGGTGACTGACTCGGGAAAGAAGGGCAAAGCCATGCAAGAGGTGGGCCTATAAATAACTTAACCGGAGGCTATAAATAACCCCACTCGGTTCTTGTCTTTACGTCGTCTCTCACCTCGGCTGGTGGCACTCCCTCGGGTGGGTGGCAACGCAGTAACACCTCCTGGTCCAATGCCACCTCCTTTCCCAGCGGTTCCTCCTCAAAGTTCTTTCTCAGGTCTGGCGGAGAAAAGATAAGCAAAGGAAGGAAAAAAAAAAAAAAAAAAAAAAACCCCCACAAAAACAAAACAACAGAATCAATTATATTTGTGGAGGAGAAAGTGAGCGTAAAAACATGAATGAATCCCCGACCTGGCGCCTTTTTTCCACAGCCAAAATGCCGCGCTCGGCAGACCTCACAAAGCCCCCCCCCCCGACTGGTGTGTTAGTCATGCAGGGATCTGTGTTGCCGGCCATGTAGCTTATTACATACTGCCCGGCTGCTTCAGAGATATTTGTCTACTTCCATAACAGCCTGGCATCAGGCAAGAGCAAAAAAGCAATTGCATTACCATCCCTACCCCCCCCCCCCCCCCCCCCGCCGGCATCCACCGCCCCGCAGCCCCAGTCTGGATGAGGCCTCAGAGTAGCCGCGGGAAAACCAAAGCCCCCGAGGTGCCTGGACAAGGGCTCCCGTAAGCCCGGCCGACTGAGCGGGCCATCACTTTATGTCTCGCTGAATTCCCTCACCACTGTACCAGATCCCGCTGCATGTTTGTCGGTGAGCCTAGCGGCAGCCAGACGATGGCTTTAAACTAGAAATTGTGAACGCTTACTTGTTACACAGAAATAAAACTAAATGCACGAGGGATATTTGTATCCGATGGACTGGACGGAGTCACAGGTGGCCGCTAGAAGGAAACGCACTGGATGTCATGGTTAGCCTGGGTTCCCGACTTTGGGCGACATTGGGTGGCCCGTGAGCCTCCAGTCGAGTCCTTCAAATGGATTTTAGGCCTGTCCTGGCCAGTCATAATGAGAGAAACATTACGTGGAGTAGAGCGCTTTTGTGACATTGAATTTAATTAAAGGTGATATTATGGGCCCTGAGGCTCAAGATAGTCTGCACGCCTAGAAGGATTGAATTGGTGCGTATGTGTGTGTGCATAAATTGAGTGAGCTTTGGTTCATTAATATACAGTATATACGTATGTATATATACTGTATATGTATATATGTCCACACATCCACATGTGTGTGGATGTGTGTGGATGTGTGTCCTTGTGTGTGTGTGTGGGTGTGTGCGACCGTGTGTTCAAATATACTGAACATGTGCCCTTATCTTACATCTCGCTGACTTTGTTGAGCTCTCCCACAAGATTGGATAATGAGTGTGTGTTTTGAAAATGTCTGGCGGTTTGAAGACGGTACGGCATTGAGCTCTGACTGGAATAATGCATATTTATGTATGAATTAATAGGCAACTGCCATAAAATGCTCGGATTTAAAATGGCTTCTTCTAATAAAGCTTTTGAGGCTGTGGCTGGAGATGTCTTTGTGTTCCTGAGACAGATTTATGATCGCTGCGCAGCAATAAATTTTAAATCTGTTTTATTTCAGTTATTTTCATCATAGGGATCATTGCTGATATACTGTATGGAGTGAAAATATGCTCATGAATACCAAAATGGAGTACTTCACATTACCTTTTTTTTTACTTTGCCTCCAAATATGTCCGAGTTTGATCTTTAATCTAATAAGCACCATCTCCAGAATATGATTTGGCTTAGCTGTAATCATAATAATACATTGTGTGTCGTGACTCATAATGAGCTCGGGTCAAATTTTTACATGGTTGTAAAGGTTTTGTGTCAAAAAGGCAACCACTCACATATCACTCTTACATAATGGTTTTTGTTCTGGGAAAAACAATAATAACGAGTGCTTTGACGATGATATAGATAAGCCTCCCCAAATGTCTGGATGGTGTCATCACAATATATAATTCATGGATGTTTTCAGCATTGGGCGATGTTGGAAAAGTACTCAAATAGCTGAAGTAAATTTGGATGGTCCTTCATTAGATATTTATGAAATTAGTCAGCACCAGTGAGGTGTCTTTTTTTCTGATAGAATGAGACGGATAAAACTTCCTCTGTTTTCGGCCCTCTGTCTTAAGGCACGTTTCGCAACTCCGTGTGTTTTCCGTGCACTTACAGGCAATCCTGATGTATGCTTTCTGGCTTTTCTGGGTCCCGGTCGTACTCCAAGCCACGCACTGGCACCAGTACTCATCCAGGCCGAATATCTTCTCCACTTGCTGTCTCGTGATGTCGATCTTTACTTGCATTATAGGCAGGGCTGCGAAACAAACACAGGATGACGGTCAAAATGGGGTGGGGGGGCGGGGGCACGCTACGAATTCTGCGAAAGTTTCATTCGATGACGGTGAGGCCTGAAATGACGGTAAGTATTTCTCGACGGGAAGGGCGAAAATGTGTTGAATTGCTTCCCTAAGTGTGTGTGTGTTTGTACCCCTGACCCGGACCAGTGAGGAAGAACTCATTTACAGCTGTGCAGAATGAACAAGCGGAGCATTATAATCAAATATAAACATAGTGCTTGTTAACCGCGGAGAATGAGAAGAAAGCCCCACAGCCATTGCTGCTGTAATTTGGGGGGCGGTGAAACAGACACAATTTTAAACGTGGTCTCAGTCACAGTCATTTTGCGGGCAAGGAGAAAACGCTTAACGCACTCACCACAAACAAACACTCCTCCAGACTGGCTTCTCTCCATACATGTATATTCATTCAATAAGGGAGCGGCGTTCACAATGTATGAAGAGCTCCAGTAACACTATTGGTATAAATGATGTTTGTGAAACGGAGGCAAGAGTCTAGATTTAGAGTCTATTGCTATTTTTTTTTTTTCTTCCTTTTTAAGATGAAAGTGAAAATTCTTATGGGTTTTTCCCCTCAAGAAATTGAAATCCAAGCCAAAACTTGCACTACGCAACTTTGCAAAAATAACCGCACGTTGAATGTCTTTCCCTCCTATGTTGTTGCGAGGCGGTGGAGGAATCGACCCCTGGGGGAACAAACACCGCACAGAAGGTAACTCGGGGCTGGGAGAAAAAACACTTGCACTAAAATGTCTCCAGACCAGGTAGGGTCAGAAGTCTATTCATATCATTCATCTCAAAGAACCTGATTCCCGGCTGTGCTAGAAACCCATTACTCCCTGTTCACCCAACATGAACTTCTGACGAAAAAGCTCTGGGTCTACTGAATCATGAATTCACAGGTTTTCTTGTTATACACACATTGGTTTCATTCATATTCGAAAGAGTGTGCGATCCGTTCAATGAATACAACCAAAGAGTAAGACTTTATAATATATTATATCTTTATAATAACGTTATATGATGAATGAGTCATTAATGCATAAACAACTGCATTTGGGTGACAAAACATAATTGAATGTATGACTTAATGTATGAAATATAACTTGTGAGGCTCCACATTGCAACAACTTTACTACATTCACTTGAATTAAAAGAACAGGTCACTATTAGTTAATCTGTTGACTTACTATATAAAAAGTTGACGATGACCCAAACTCTTTGTGGTCAATATCTATTTAGTCAGGCTGAAGGTGTCGCATTCACCTGCATTTCCCTTTTACAGTGTGGGCATCAATAAGCAACAAAACCTTAACACTCGAGCACTTCATGGCTGTTGTCAGGTCCCCCCCACTCGAGTGCAGACCTGAATGAAAGCCAAGGGGGCCCGCAAAGGGCGTGGGAGCACGAGGGGAGGCGGAGTGGATCGCCGCAGACACCTATGAAGAGAGGAATTGGGTTCTGTGGTCCCGGCCTCCACTTTTGACAAGTAAGGTCACACGCCGCAGTCGGCCGGGCGGCCGCTCAGACAGCTGATTGGCGAGGCAAGGTTTTATTTTTTTTTTTTCGGTCCGACAAGCTTCAGTCGGACGAGGGTTTTTCCCCCATTCGAAACTGGTGTAGAGACTATTTGATCCAACGGGTTCAGTAACCCTGTTGGTTAAGGATCATTCACTGACGCCTCAGGAGGTTCATATGTCATGCATTTAATAATGTTAAGACAGGCCCTCGAGAACCTCGCAGGTTTTTTGTTTTTTTTCTTTTTTTTGGCGATTGTTGCGACTAGAAAAGGCAAAGGTGACTTTTGCTGCAGCTTTTCTCAAAACTTGCGACAAAAAAAAAAGTCAGGTTTTATGCGTTTTTTTGCAAGTCAAACAAAATAAGCCATTCTTTTAAACTACTACAAATGAAGAAAGAGTCATATCTCATCCCTTCCTATGATTATACGCATTCTGCACATCACGGAAACAACCGGTAATAGGTTGCAAGGTCACAGAAGTGTCCGCTGGAGATGAGGTTACTGGTAAGTCATGTACACTTACAATGAAGTGTTTTCTTACTAACCTTCATTCCTACCTGCCTTCATTCCTACCAGCCTTCATTCCTACCAGCCTTCCATTTTCAAAGAGTATAACACTGCTCCTAAACCTCCAGCTTTCTCTAACTGGTCAGGAGCTTCTCGAGATATTTGACCCAATACCGTATGAACACGGATCAGCTCCACCCGGTAGCTATACACAGAGATGTATAAGACATTTCGATGGCGAGTGCTCTTGATGGTCATTTACGTAAAAGCTCTCAGCTGGCTTTTAACACACTTGACCTTTCGGCAACGGTTATTTCCAGCGGCAGGTTGAAACTGCCTGAAACTTGCCCAAGTGGTGCCCATCAATCCCACCAAACTTATAGCGCAATTAGGTACAGAACACCCACTCATACTGGTCAAAGTAGAACAAGGAATAGAATAGAACGCAACAGGATAGTGTTGAGAGAAGTGTGTTCAGATCTTTGGGGGTGTAGCCCTGTGGTTACATGCTGTCATAGGGTGGAGGAGAGTACAACCCTAGCTGGGAGACACACAAGAATATGAGGGGCTGTCAGGGGCCTGTCAGGGGCCTGTCAGGGGCCTGTCAGGGGCCTGTCAAGGTCACTGCCGGACCCCTGCTCTCCTGGTGTATTCGCTTCTTAATGGGCCTGCTCTCAGTTAGCTCCCGGTGATTAGTGCCAGGACGGAGCCGGTCCTGGAGGGCCACCTTGAGCATCAACAACACTCTGAGTCGTGTGCAAGCCACACCCGAGGCGGCTCCGGGTGTGATGTCTTTCCTCTGTCACTCACGACTGCGATGGAGAATAAAGACAAAGTTATATTTACCGGATGAAAAAGCAGGCATCTGATACACAGCGAGCACTTCCCCTTCATCTTCTTATTATATGTTGACTGTTTGCACTGCATCTCCAGGTATTATAATTGCATCTCTCAGAGAAATCACTGAAAGTGTTATCGTTCATTTGGTTAACTATAGGATGGAGTGAAATGAATTAAGATCTGCGGTGAGATGAAGTACAAAACAATAGGAATCTGAGGTGAGAAATACTAAGAAGAGCAATTTGAAGCCCGGGTAATTGCATTCTCCTTCCTTATCTCTTCCTGTCTCCATAATTACCTGCTTCCTGTCTGCGACACCTTCCAGTAAAAACTGCCGTGAGTCACTCTGTCCAATTTCACTCCAATTAATAAGTGAGACAAAACAATCTCATCGCGCTCTCGCCGCAATGTGAGGGGGGGGGGGATAAATAAATAAAAAATGCATCGTAACGCCACGGCAGTTAATAAAGTTTGAACGCTGTTATTTGATTTTTGGGAGAAGTGTGAGGTGAGCCGGGACTTTCTTTGGCCCGCGTTTGGGGAGGTGGGGGCGCGACCCGGATGTACAGTGTCGGTTGATAAAAAGCAACCTGTAACGAGCCCAGCACTCAATTCTGTCGGTGTTCTCAGAGGTGTCCTGCATGCCAAGAAGCGGGCCGCGAGGAAGGTACTCTAGGAGGGTGAACCCTGCACCTTAATATCTCTATTCTATGATAATTAAAACATGACGTGGTCCTCGCTGCAGGTAGTTTGATCTGCGCACCGTTTAAAAATCAGCTGCCGTCCCCAACCTAAATGAATCCCTGTGAAAAATTTAGAGGGGAGATTAAGTAATTGGGACTACTATAAATTCTGGACGTAGTCGGGATTCTTCCTGAAGTAGCAAGTGCACTTCTTCTATCAGAAACATACCCACAGCACACATAAAACACACCCACACCCACACACACACACACACACACACACACACAGAAAACTGCCCATTACAGAGCACTCCTGACGTCTGTGCGACGTGGAAGAGCAGCGTTAAAGCTTTAAGGTGGCGCAGAAGCTACAGAACAAGATGACAAGCTCGCTCGGATCTGACGCCGCCGAGTTTTAACCGGCTGGTTTATGTCAGCCACGTTTAGGTAGATGCCGCTCTCCTGATCAGAGGCTGACAGGGGGAAAAAAAAAAAAAACCCTGAACAAAGTCAGTGAGGCAGGGGGTAGGCAACGGTGGGGAGACACGTAAGGAAACTGTGAACCTGTAACATCTTAACCATCATTTCCACCGGCCACATTCACTCCCATGTTTTGTTTTGTGGTTTGCTGCGCTGTCCGTACAATGCTGTGTTTGACCCGTACTCGCAACTTATTCGGTTGAAATGTAACTCATGATGCCTTGTGTTGCCTCCAAAAGGGGACCTTCTCGTGTCCAGTCCCTGTCGTCTTCCCTTCTTCCCGACCTCCTCCGTGAAACGCCCGGCGTCTCAGTGTGGATTGGAGCTGATGTAGAAGATCTGATTTATTGGCGGCTTCACATAAACATTGGATGCTGTTTGACCATTACATAGCACGTGATCCTTAGGGCTGCTCAAAGAATGTGTGTGTAATGGGTTTCACCGACTGCATGTGGTAAGACAGGGGGTGAGTATATGCAGGTTACAAGTCTAACGCTCAACACACACACACACACACGCACGCACGCACGCGCACACACACACACACACACACACACACACACACACACACACACACACACACACAGATGTGCGAATAGAAAAAGGTGTGGAAAAAGAACACAGGCGCTAAGCCTGCAAATAAATTAATGAATGTCACGTGATTCACTCCCACTTCTCAACATAGGGACCTGTTGTCAATCACCAGAATGTGTGTGTGTGTGTGTGTGTGTGTGTGTTTGTGTGTGCATGTGTGTGTGTGAGTGAGTGTGCATGTGGGCGTGTGGGCGTGTCTCTGAGCTAGTGAGTCAGGTACGCAGTAGATGGAGATTTGGCGAAAAAGTCCAACAGTGAAAGTGTCTTGGCGGCACGGTGCCCAGGGCTCAGGCCTAAAAATATAGACGATTTACGCAGCTGCTGTAAATGCCCAGTCTCTCAGCTGAAGACAGGACAAAAAAAAAACAAAAAAAAAAAGGGGATGGGTTCAATGGCGGGTAAGTAATGACATAAATGACCATAGTTCTGGAGCGGAGCACTTTGTCTGGAAAGTGTACGGGAACTGCAGGGCAGTTTGGACATTGAAACACAAAGAACACACCAGTATTTACCGTAGCGTCTGAGGCAAGGAGGCAATTATTTGGTAATGTGTACTCAATTTAGCAGTTTGAACAGTATATACAGAAGCCGGTGCAGAGGTGCACAAGGCTGCACTGCGTACTACATTGTGTATTTATGTGTGGGTACCTGAGGCCTGTGGGTGTGAGTGTGTAGGTGGGGGACTGTGTAGGTGGGGTGCAGGTGGGGTATGCGTATGCGGCAGACGAATCTCCTCCAGTGCCAACGAGGGCTCGACACACAGTGGGTAAACATCATCGGACTCAATCCCGGTTGAGTCGATATTGGGCTTGTCTGAGCGGGGGACTATTTCTCTCCCCCTCGCTCTTGTTTTCGCAAGTCTGTGACCTCAATTCCGCCGGGGTCATTTGCTTATCAAAGGCAGGGACTGTAACTCGCGGGGGTTTTTGAGAGTGTGCTCATTGTGACCAAGGGAAATTCAATTAGACTACAACCCATACTGTGCGCGTGGCTGGGATTCATCAGCGGATACAGGGGGGGATTAGGGCAGGCGAGTCTGCGCCAAGAGAATGCACCATTTGAAGAGGAGGGTTCACACTGGTTGAGGGGGAGAGACATCACGGATGAACGCTTTTAAGAATGCACCACCGGAGCCTCCTGGCAACCGGTCAAAAAGCATGCTGTAAGTGTTTCATTTTCCCCCCGTGGTTCCTCTTTGTAACTGATGGCATCAATGTCATGCGCACCACCAGAAATGACTGAGACTCTTTTCACGGGAACAACAATGGATTCCTCCCCCACCAATTACTTTATTCTTCCCAACAGGGCATGCCATGCGGCTACACTCTCCAACAACAGCTTTTGGAAGCCTCCGTGTCTATGGCGACGGGAGGAGGGGAAGAAGAAAAGTTGTGACCGGAGGAAGGAAAAGGAGAAGAAGAAGAAGAAGAAGAAGAAGAAGAAGAAGAAGAAGAAAAAAAAAAAGGAAATAATCAAAATTTTTCCTTGAGGTTCGTAGAGGCCAAGGGCATGTTCGCAAGGACTACGGCTGCATCAAACTTTCATTACCATGCAAAGCAGAGCGGTGATGTGTGGCCCACGCTGCCTGACATGGAGGCTGAGGCACGAACGGTGTGGATCGCAGAGTGGCCGTGTCTATACGTCTACGCCGGGGCAACGTGGCCTTCTGAGTGACGCATGGCTCTATTAGGCCATGAGTGAGGGGCTGACAAAGTGAGAGGGAAAGAGAAAGAGAGGGAGGGGGGGGGACGGGACGGTGGCAGAGACAGACTACTAAGGAGACACAGAAAGGGAAATGACGTGCATTTCAGAGGCAGGAAAAAAAGGGGAGAAAACGATACGCCAGGCGGAAAGGACGCACAGGTAAAAAAAAAAAAAAAAAAAGGTAGAAGCCGTAGATGGAGGCACAGAACTCGCAGGCTCGCCATTCAAGTGCCCCGACGGGAGGCTGCGACTCAGTCAGCGGGAGAGCATTCGGGGTCAAGGCCCTGCCTCCAGTTATGACCGGCTTCTCAAGTGCTCCCTTTGATTGAGCTGTCCATTTTCCACAATGAATGCCCGATGCCAGGGCCTCTTGGTGCCCCGTGCCGCGTTACAGATCATTCATGGCCGGCAAACACGCGAGCAGGTAGAGCTCAAATAAATCCATCCCAATGCCACCGCAAGGAGAGGCCGGTCGGTCCTCCGCTTGGTCTGATGGAAGAGCGGGGGCGAAAGAAATGGAATGACGGGGAAGGTCTCTCTAAAAAAATGAAGGGACTGGAGGAAGGTACGTGTTTCAGAAGGGGATGAACACCACAGTCCACATGAGTGTTATTTCAATTCATTCTAAAATAAACATTAAAGTGGGGTTGTTGCATCTCGACAACTCAATGCGAACTAATAATCCAGATTTACACCTTTTGAGTCCCTCCTGAGAGTGCGGTCACGTTGGGAGGAAAATGTATTAATTAATAATTAATGACTGTATTAATCCCAGACACTCGCACACGGGATGTCACAGCAATGGATCGCGCCGAACAAAAAGTCGATGTTCAAATTGCGCATTCCGTCGCAGAGGTGTTCTCACATTTCCGACGTGATAATGAAGCGAAACGACTTGCGACAACTTCGGATTACATTTTCCGCGCCCGCATAAACAAACATCACGCGCGACGACAATCGGCTTACACTTCTTTTCAAAACATGAAAACCTGATGACAACTGACCAATAAAGGGACTGAGTATCAATTAAATGAAATGAAGATTAATGCAAAGCCATGGATTTTTCCATTTGCTGTTTTTTCCCCCGGCATAATGAGCTTGCCGAACCTTTCCGCACAAACACAGCCGCCGACCAAAATCTCCCTCCAACTCGGCGATTTACCACAGTGACCTCGTATGGAATAAAATGAGGGTCAAATGTATGGAGCCGCGCATCGGCCACATCTGAATGTGTGAAAACATTTTGTGTGAATACATTCAAATGTGTGAGCGTGTAAAAACCCTTTCATCAGATGAATTCAAATGTTTGAATGTGTGAATGAAATAGCTGAATAAATAGATTTCATTTTTGAATCCGTCAGGAGATGTGTAGCAGTGCATGACATTTTGTGAACAGGCGAAAAATATTTGCACAAATAATTTCCGATGCAGTTACACCTCTGCCTGTGAGTTCACACAGAACTCAATTGTGTGTGTGAATCATAAGTTAACAGCTATGAATCAGCCACAAATCAAACCTCCAGGTACAAGTTCCTTCGTCCCACATTTGACGCTCCATCCTGAACAGCCAATGGGGATGCTCAGATTGACCAGCCAATCAGAAATCTCATTCCACCATCCAATCACAGAGCCGGGGGAGGGGGCGAGCCCTCTTTGCTGCAGTCTGCGGCTGCAACCAAACTTCACTGCTCTCTTACAGCATCTGGAGCAGCGAGACGGTTATCCCTATTGATTGATTGATTAATGATGTTATTTGACCGTTCTGGGCCTCAGGCGATCCACCCCGTGGCAAAAAAAAAAAAAAAAAAACACACAGAGAAGCTCACACACTGGAAATTCTTTGCAAAAATCTTTTTTTTTTTTTTTTCACAACCTGTCATGCACTGCTACAGATCTCCTTCAACAATTAAATCTATTTGGTCAGATATTTTTTTAAACACATTCAAACATTTTAATTAATTTGATTAAAAAAAAAAAAATTCACACATTCACACATTCCAATGCATTCATACAAAATGTTCTCACACATTCAAATATGGTGATACACAGATACAATGCATTTAACCCTCATTTCATCCCATACCCTTGTTGTAATTACTCTCTATCCAACACCCTGACCTCGATGATTGGCAAGTGAAGAACGTTCCCCACGCCGGAGCTTTGAGTCCGGGGGGAGCGGCCGGGACCTCACTCCTTTATCTTCCCCGCACACCTTTTCCCACCTCAAATGAGAACACATCTGAGGCGAAGGCCTTGGAACGCCTCGCATCTGCTTCCATTACGTGCCGTGCAAGTGGGAGGATCTGATAGAATGTAACCTGCATGAAAGACGCGATAATTTTCCCAGGCCGACATGCACCCCCCCCCCCCCCCCCCACCCCCCTGTCTGACATGGCCTTGGGCTCCCAAGTAAATAAGGAAAGGCCGCCGCAGGTAAAGCGGCTCCGCTCCCATACGCTTTGCCGAGCGCTCTTTGCCATACAAATTGCATCGGGGGTCCCCCCCCAACCCCTTCCTCCCCTTTGCCTCCCCCCCAAACACTCGCACCCCTGGTTACTGTAGCAGCGTCGAATGGAGTTGGAATGAGGCACAGATCTTTTTTGTAATCCAATGAAGGTGTGTGGGCGAATGTAAATATTCAGCAAAACAACAAACAGCATTCACAAATTGCCGGAGGGATGGCGGAGGGTGCAAAGGTCTTTCTGAAATTTTAAACATTTAGTTTTTACCCCGCTTGCATTTTTGAGACGTGCTGACATATTCGATTTCTATATCGTGATGTTTTTTTCTTTTTTCTTCATTAGACAGTCTAATGATTATAAGCGACATAATTCATTCCACTGTATTATTTATGGTGTTTTTTCAAATTTTTCATAATATGCTATGTATTTTATAAACAGTGACAAAATGGAGAAAGAAGTGCACGAGGGAAATGATTGGGAGAAATAAATAAAAGATTTCTTGAGATAATTTTTTTTCTCTCTCTCCCCCTGGTGCCTCAGAACGTTACAGATGGCCGGGCGATCAGGAAGACCATTTCAATAATAATGACAGGCAACAATAATAGGAATAATAAAAATACAGTGTGTAATAGTGTGCAGTCGTGATTTCCTTGTTGTAGGTAACCAGGTAACCATAAGTATCATAAGGTCACCAACGTCATTATAAAAGTAGAATATCGGCCTAATTTTATGGGGACTTGATTGCAATAATTTAGATTTACTGTAAGACATTGACATATGTCAAGTCACTCTCTCCATTAGGGGTCAATGAATTGACTTTTGGAGTGTTTCGGGCAGGCATTAAAGGTTAAATTTGTTTTTTTCCAACCCCTAATTAAACTGTAAATTCCCATCATTTATAACTGTAGCACAACCTCACTGACAATACTTACACGTTACTATTGAGAAATTGACCACTCTGCTGCAGCTTCTCATTGTGTTTAAATGCAGTTCAAAGAGGCCAACTTTTAAGTCTTAACATTTCTTTTTCCCCAAATTGGAAGCATACAATACAGTCAGACATTCTTCATACTTTAAACCAAAAAAAAAAAAAAAAAAAAAAAAAAAGGTCTGCATTTAAGCGCAGCGAGAACCAGCAGCAGATTGGTAAGTCTTTTAATAGTTAAGCGTTTGGCGAATTTTGCTGTAAATGGCAACCAAAAAAATAGTGAACCTAACTTTAACTGCAACACTTCTCCACCGTCGCCTGGTTACAGCGTTACAGTGTTTGTAGGCGTGGTTACATGCACCAAGGCGTGCGGTGATGATGCATCTTTCATGGAGAAGGAGCAGCATGGAAACCGGGCTCCTGCCGCCGAGCCTGAGCTTTCACTGATAATGGAGCACACACCGTGACGTCAGCATGGCCCCATTATCTTCTGCTCGTGCCAGGAAGTGCTGCTGTTGCCCGGTTATGGTCCCCCTGCGGTTTTACGATCTATGTTCCCCCATTGAATTTGCATTATGGACATCAGCCTTTTTATGTGAATGCGTGCTCCCTCAAGAATTTTGGGGTGTAGGACTGAACTCTTTTGCTCATCTGAAGTGGGGCAGCGGTGCAGGGGCCTCGGCGTCGAAAGAGGAGAGAGCGCGAGTGAGTGTGGTTTTCAAAAACCCACAACAGCACAAATAATTAGTTGGGATGAAAATCTCGAAATCAATTCAGGACCCCGGAGTTTTAAGAAAACTGATTTGGAATAATCAGCCCCTAAAGTCTTTGAATCTTATATGTGAAGTTGCAGGAAATTGCGTTTTTATTTTACGAGGGCTTCCTGCTCTAATTGTGCCGCTACTCGTAAATTTGGACTTTGACGACAAAACGAGGGATGATGTGATTAGGAGGAGCTTATCGCACCGCAACACGGCGCGGCAGGATGATAGGGAAGGTCGCGTCAAGTTGAGTTGAAAGGATCTCAACCCAAGTGAAGATTGCACACACAGATATCCGATTGCGGCATTTGAATTGTATGTCACGGCTTTACAGACCCACATAGCATCACCTACCAAAGGAAAAAGCAGCATTATGAAACGTGTTTTTTTTAGTGTGTGTTAATATGGGAAAGTGTGTTTGAAAGTGTGTTTTCTTGTGATTTATGCATGTTTTAGTGTGCATCAGTGTGTTTATTTTTTATGTGCGTTAGTGTGCACCGGTGCGTTTAGTTATGTCTTTTTGGGTGTTCGGCATGCATCGGCGTGTTACATTTATTCATTTTGTGTGGATTTTAGTGTGCATCAGTGTGTTAATTGTTGTCTTTGTGCGCGTTAATGTGCATCACTGTGTTTATTTTGTGGATTTTTTGTTCATGTAGTGTTTCATATTTTTTTCTGTGTTTGTATCTGATTAATGCAGCATTATGTATTGACAATTAAACACTGCCTACAGCAAAATATGCTTACAGCGGGCAATGCCAATACTTTTGCATTTTATTAATTCCCCAGCCTACTCCCTGCTTTTAATGGGGTGCTCTCCAACAGAGTGGAGGTGGTCTCTCCTTGCTGTGCAAAAAAAACAAGAAGCATTTTTCACAATTGCAGCATTAGACTATACCCAGGGCAATAACTGGCTCCTGCTTTAAAGTGATGAGAGCCATGAGTGGATGTTTACTTGAGCGTTCTATATAATGCCTATATTGAAAGTCGCCTTGGGGTCGAGCACACAAAGCATTAACTGACAGCCACTGAGTTTCTCTGCCTATCAAAAATCTCCACGGACTATTTAGCTGTCAGCATCCCTCCCTACCCCTCGTGGCTCCAGTATTTTTAAACGAATTTGAGCGGAGCAGGTGCTGATTGACAACGAAACTCCCACTCTCTCTCCATCTGTCAGTGTGACATTCACTTCTTTCATTTCAGACTGCAGAGTGGTGCGGGAGTCCAGTCCAAAGATGAAATTACATTCCGGCAATGCTGTAAAAACAGGAAGCACTGTGCTTCATTTCCTGACGTCGAACCAGCGAGGAGGGGCGGGACACGCTTTTGTGGACACGCCATCTCATAATTTGTAGCTTACTGACCTTTCAGTCACATCCTGTCAACAATAGCACAAAATGTTTAGTGACACACTATGGTTCGAATCCCCACCAATATTTAGATGCTTCTCTGCTGATCCAGCCTTTTTTCGTCGGTGTCTCCAAATCCTGCACTCGTCCTACCCCTGCATCTGTTTGCTATAAAAGCCAACGGACCACATATAAAAATGCTTTTTATTTTTATTTTTAAACATCTGTGATTCAAACTTCGGAGTCTTTTTCTCTCCTCCTCGTCCTTCCGACACCGCTCACGGCTGAATCTGAGTCCGTTTTTGGACAGCAGGTAAAAAAAATATAAATCTCTTTCACAAATTTTGTTGAACTGATTGAGTTGCCTGGGGAAAACCTGAAGCCAGTTTCCATTGTAGCCCTGATGTAATTGCAAGCCAGGAGCCATTTCGACAAATCTGATTTTTCGGCCGTTTTTTTTTGGCCAATCGGGTTTCAAGGAGCTCTCTGTTACGAGCCAATCACGTTCTGCATTTTTGATCGCACGCCATTACCTGACGTACTCCTCTTCTCAACTCAATGCATATTGACTGGGTAATTTCACAGCCCGGAAAGTCATTATTGTGGCAAATATAAGTGTAATTTATGGGTAATTTGTTTTTTAGATTTCTATTGTGGGGAAAATGAATTCCATTGCGAGATACTGTATCTGGCGTAGACGTGATGTGCGTCAAAACGAGTCCTGCTGGCTTCAATGACACTGACTCGCTCTGCAGCAAACTGTTCCAGGTGGCAAATGGATGTGATGTGAATGTGACACGATGTTTAAAGGCAAAGTGCAGAGATTGTATGCGGATGACTCAACATCAGCCCTGCTTCCATTAAAGCAGTAATTAAACGGCAATTTCTGGAAGTTATGAGTTGTTGATCATCCGAAAACGTGATCCCCCCCACCCGACCGGGGTACCGGACTCGACAAAAACATTATTAAACCCCAAATTAAATTTAGCAACCAACCAATGGGAACCGTTCTAAGTGTATTCCACATTTCAGCTGGAACACAGCGTTTTGCGAAACAAACAAATACATAAACCACTTTAGAGAAAAGCAGTGAGGGGGTTGGTGCCAGATATGTTTTGGTGGAAGGACAAAGGCTGCGTGTGTGGGAGATCAGAAGGCCAGCGTTGTTGTTTGACAAATATGTAATTATAATTTTTCACTCTTTTTGTTCCGCTAATTGTGGTTAATTTAGTTATCCATTATTTAAAGGGGTCAGAACTGCATTTTAAAAGCTTAGTCTCTTATTTCCAAAGAGCTAAATCTTAGAACCGCGGGCCCGGTACGATTCTCACATTCCGGCTAAACTCCCACTGAACCAAACACCTTCTGCAGGTTCCCAAGGCCAGGTAAACACACACTTCAATTCAATTCACTCTGACTCTTCTCCCACACTGTCTAGCTTTCACACTTCTGGTACGCCAGATCGGGCCTATCTTCACACACACATGCACTCACGAACGCACACACACACAAAACTGCACACATACAAATAAACAATACACAGGCAAAAATACACACACATACACACACACTCACACACACACACACGGACATGTACACACACGGACATACACACAAACACATACACACACGCAAACTCATGAATGCAAAAACATTTTAAAAAGCGTATACAGAAATAAACACACAAATACACACAGGCAAAAATACACACAGATATACTGTACACACGCACATGCAGATACACACACACACACACACACAAACCCACATCAAAAAACATGAATTCAAATAAACACACAATTCAGAAAGGCAAAAAATAAACACACACACACACACACACACACACACACACACACACACACAGAAACAGAAATACACAAAGAAATACACAAGGTGTCACAGGCATTTGATTGTGCTGACTGAACTAGGATGCCTAATGGAACACTTTGGCAGATGTGTCACAGAAACAATTCACCTTGCCATCTGTTTTTGGGCGCTCCATCACCAAATCCTCCCCCTCTGTCCCCCCATCAAGGACAGAGTGAAATTCAAGTCTCATTATGGCGAAGCAGCTAATAATGCATTATCAATTAGTCCCCTTGGCTATTGATCGATGCTCAGCAGGTGGTATGAGGCCATTGCCTCATTAATGACTGTATTGTTGCCCCATCCCCCCATTCCACCTTCTCTTATTCCCGTTCATTAGACCCTGGCTCACGGGCCTATTGGCTTTTGTTTAAATTGCGGCCGGATTGTTCTCCAATATCCCATTAAAGATCATGTCTAATCACTGTTGAGCCGCCCCAACGCCATTCGAAGACTCTCAACCTCCGTCCTAAATATTCCTGGATAACGTCGCAGCAGTGAGCTGGCCGCCGCCGCATTTATCAGAATGTCAGAAGCCATTTTTTGCCGGGCGAGACTTAAGTCTCTGGCAAAGGTAAAGGCATTTCTTTCATATCCGCCATTATTCTGAGAGTCGATCTATGTAGGTCAGTAGGAAGAGAGCGCGGGGAAGCGTTTGAGACAAAAAGAAAGGCAAAGAGAAAGGGTGTGAAATAGAGAGCGAGCGAGAGAGAGAGGGTGAGAGAGAGCGAGAGAGAGAGAGAGGACACAGAGGGAAGGGGGGGGGGGCGGCGGGGGAGCAGAGATTTGATTGGCTCTGGTAACACTGTGGATAAGTATAGAGGTATTAAAATAAAGGTTAGAGATCTTCACAGCTAAGCCCGGCTTATCTCCTAAGATCAGAAATGAATTATGACATTGCAATAAAATCCTGGATCTCGTCAATCAGAAAATACATATTTTATACAAATTAAAACCTCATTGGCTTACAGACACCGGGGTTGCCCCCCCCCTCCGTCATCCTATGACACACTATTAGTTATATATAGAAATTAATAGATGGTTTTAAAAGATTTATGGACTATGTGACACATAATATTTAGGTTTCAAGGAACAAATGGGGAACCAATGCTGATAAACCCGGGAGTAATACTAATATGAGAATATATATATACCCTTATAGAGGTCAGAATTCATCTCTGCAGTTATTAAATAGAATATTAAAAAGCATTTTAATAGAATCCATAATATTGCACAGATGGAGCACTGGACAGTGGAAACTCTCCGACACAAGACGAACAGATGAGCACCACCCTTTTTTTCTGCTGTGTTGTTTTTTATTATTGTAGCCTTGTCTGCAATCTTTTCAATCAATAATGAAAATATAATCTCCCCCCCATCTTTATGAGGCAGTTGGAAAGGTTTATTGAAACGGGGATCTGAAATGCATATATTTTCCACCTGAGAGGGCTTGGCGCGGCGGGCGACAACGCGGCGCGCGGTTCAAACTCGTTTCCATCAATGCCGGCAGATGAAAGGCAAACACAATCAAATCAACCCGCCCATACGGCCACGCCACCCTCCCAAATGTCAATCTCCCTCCTCTTCATCATGCGTCTGATGAGAAATCCTAGTGAAGCGGAATCGCCTAATCTATGCAAACACACTGTTCGCATTGATCTGTGGAGATAGGATATGTCTTTATTAGGAACCGGCGCCGACAGCTCCCGCGCTCCCGTCGTCGTCGGAGGCGAGGCGATCTGCCACAGCGCCGGTGGAGCGAGAGCTAGTACATTCCAAACGGCCGCAGTCACACAATTGAGATAAGTTACTGGGGGCAGGTAATGAGAACCAATAGACTCTCCAGGACGGATCGATCGCGGACATTGATACTATGAGAGGAAGGACAAACCGTGACACAACTTCTCCGCGTACAGAGGAGCCTTCCAAGGCAAGTGCGAGTGGAGAGGGTCAAAAGCAGACAGACGGGTGTCGATAGCCGAGGAGCTGGAGCACTCGACTGTGCGCAGTCAGCCGGAGCGTCCTTTTGTCTTGTGTGCACAAAACACTTTCAATAAATAGAGTGATCTTATGAAGGTGGAGGTCAGCCCCGGTCGCTATGGTTATCGACTGGTGAGGTGTCGGGGCTGACTGGGAATTCAGCACAGAGTGTGCTTTGGTGACCGGGGTCTGACCGAAACTTTTAGGGCGGGTCGATTATTTATTCAAATCCCTCTCACGGTGACATTTGCTGAAGTTTGCTGAAAATGAGCGAAAATGGATGCGATGTGCACTTTCGAGGCAAAGCCACTGGCTTGGCCGTGCCAGACCAGATTAGTCAATCTTAGAGAGGAAATGCAGAGAGCAAAATCAACCCTTCTACAAAAGGGTGTTCCGCTACAAAAGGGTGTAGCAGTGGGTTATTGATTACTTTCTCCACTTTATTCAATCAATTGGTTTCCTTTCAATGTTTTTTTTTCTTTTTTCTTCATATTGGTAACGTGCTACTATAGAGAATCCTCATTTCATTGTGTTCATGCAGGGCAGCCTTGGAATGGAATTCACGCTTTGTAGCAAGACACATTTTTCATGATATTCCATTATAACCTTTATTTTTGACCTTACTACCCTGAGTGAGGTCAGTCTACTTCCTGTCTAAGGCATATGTGCTGCACACGAATGGGGGAAATGATTTATTAATGAGAATTTCGCTGGGAACAACTATTCGCTGAATGTTGGGAGTTTTTTGAATCGAGTCAAGACGACAGAATTAAAAGTTCACTTTAAATGAGTCTCCTCAAAAACCATTTCTCCCGCAATTCTGATGTTTGCATTACCAATATTCTATTATTGGGTTTGAAAAACATTAATGTTATCGGGAGTTCTTGACTCCTCATTTACACAACAAAGGAGTCGGCATACGCGATAAGAGCCGCAGCGAGCTTTAACAAACCAGCGGAAGCCTCTCGAATCTTGTCAGCTCGTCACATGGGTCTGCGGTATTTACATTGCTGCTTCACTTTGTGGGGAGAGAAATTGTGCACCCCTGACTGCACAGTTTAGGTAGAAACTGCAGTGGATACCAAAGTCCACAAAGTTCCACCGGGAAAACAGGGCTATTCTGAGGAGGCAATTTTCATAGTTGCGAGAGTGTATAAATTGTCAGTCAATTTTGTCAACTTGGATGTCTCCAAACTCCTGATTTCCACCTCCTTTAAAGCAGCGGGTTGATATCGGGCAGCTTTCGACAGCCACGGTTGCTTGGCAACAGTTAAGGGTTTAGAGTCCACTGTGACTGTGAAAGCCAGGGTGAGAGGGCGGCACGACAAGCCGGCACCGTATATACTGTACGTGCAAACACACCTGCACGCCCAGTGAGGATGCTCTCCCTCCAAAGGCAACACTCGGCAAAGCACAAATATGTTTTTCCACAGTTATTAATTCCTTCCGAATATATCATTTTGTGTTCAGAAGTCTAGAGCTACAACAGGACACAATAGCAGTAGTTGACTGAAAATAACCAATTTTCTTTTCCTAACTGACTTTCAGATGGGAGGAGATTGAGTCTGCTTGTGAAAACATGCACAGAGAGCTCGGCTATAATCTCCCCCTTTGTGCGGTGCTGTGATGTGAATAGTCTTATTATCTTGATTACTAATTTGTTACTAATTGGGGAAGGCAATTTACATGCATGCACCGTCTCTGCTTTTCCCATTTGGTATTCTGAAGCTCTTTTGACTGGGATGAGATTATTTTACACTGATCTCAAAGGTATATCATTCGCTTAACCTTTGCTGCTGCATACTTGTTTGGCGACATGAATCGCCCTTTTATTTCGAATTGTGTCCAATGGCAGGAAAATTTTCTGAATTGCCTTTCCATCAAAAAGAGAGCCCTATTGTTATCCATCTACCTTTTCCCTGGTGCTCGGTTGATGTTTTCCCACTCAGCCATTTTTCAAAAATTAATTTAGAAAATGAAAAGGATGGAGTCGAGCAGGTGCAATCGAAAAAAAAAAAAAAAAAAAATGGAGATACTTGCGCCATCATTGCAAATACCACAAAGGTGGTCTACAAACGGAAAAAGTAAAGTAGGCCGTCAAAAATATGTCACCGTTTTGCCTTGCACTCCAAGCACCCCAACGTATGAAATTACAGCAGAGCAAGTTTTCCACAAACCCGCATCGGTCTAGAACGTGGTGACATACAGAGTGCAGGAGGGAGAAGGTGTCACAGCTGTGTGACAGCCCTTCTCCACATGCAGGTGATAAGTGCTGATCACGACACAGGCAAAATTCCTCATCACCTCCGGGGTTGTGAGAAAAGCAAAACTACGATGGAATTCCTCGGTACGGACATTCAACAAAGAGGCATCCGACATGGTTAGGGCCACGGCTTGCCTGCAGAGTCAGTGCCCGCCTCATAACCTGCATCTGGCAGCAACACAGTCTCCTCAAGAGGGATTGGCTAGAGTGATAAGATTTATCTCAGGGTAACTATGTACATTGATCAAACAAAGCTACCATCAAAAAAAGAGTCCACCGGGTGGAATTGCCCGTTCCCCGGTTGACATGTGATGGACACAAGCCATGGGAAATGGTGGAGGCCTCAACGCATACATTGCAACCGTTTGAGGAGTGCAACCGTACATTACGGTACAACCTGTGCTGGGAGTGAGGATGCGTTTCTCTGTCCTCTGTGGTTTCTCATGCGTAGGCTCTCATGGCTGCAACGAGCAACTGAAGGGAAGCCTTGGCGGTCAGGGTTCCGCCAGAGGCTCTTCAACTCGTGACCTCATTGCTGTCTTTGTCGGATGAAAGCTTCCGGACCGTCTTTGATGATCACTATGGCCATGAGTAAAGGAAACATCCCTGGATCCGTTATTTAACAGCTTGCCGTCGCCCCTCACACAGTCTTTCGCGCGTGGATGGACTGAAGACTGACGTGGCCGCAGATGTGGATTGAGAGATACGTCAAACATGCAGGCTTCTCCCAAGGGCGTTACTCCGGGCTCCTCCCAAATCTAAAATAATTACTCCATATGCACTTTAGATCTTTAAAAATGTTTTTTCGACTTTTTTTCATGGTTCATCAATGTTCAATGCTATCCCCGTTAGGGAAAAGGTTGTCTGCTTAGGTAAGCATTTAACAGTTTATAGCATAAGGTCATACATAATGAAGATGAGGGACGATGAGGGACCGGATTTTCATCCAGACGTTTCCTTTTTTTTCAGTCTTTGAGTTAGATGTTGGAGGATGGTGGCTTTTATTTAGTTCTTACTACCGTCCACGAGTTCACAGTGAAGACAGGGAACTATATTTCAATTTATATATGTATATATATATATTTTTTTTTTTTTTTTCCCAATATATATGAGACTATTCAGCTTGCACCAGTTGGGGTGGTAGTGGGATTTATGATGATGATGATGTTCATACAAGCATATAATAGTTCAGTATGAGGATTAGGAACTGGATTCATGGCTATGCCTGTTTATTTGTTTGTTTTTAAATAAGTATATTGTATTATTGTCATTGTTTGGTTGTTTTCAATGTTTCCATGCTCCAACAACAAAAGTGTCAATGACAAAAATAATCTCCCCCTTTTTGCTGAAGCCACACCCACTTTAGTTATTATCTAAAGACAAATACTTATCATTATTCAGTCTCAACAAACACAGATACGGATAGTGGTGCTTCCAAACAGCCCTAACACACACTGATAAACTGTGTGGCCACACACCCACTTGCACTTAGCGAAGGTGCATTTCCAGTGCAGCTCTCTTGAAGGGGGATTAAAGTGGGCCATAAGCAAACTCCTCAGGGCTGCAGCGACATTAAACAGCAGCAGTGTTTGAGAGATCGATGTGGGTACCTTGGAGCAGCCGTGCCTTTGGACATCCACATGTCCTTCATCCCTCTACAATCCCAGATATGACACATTCATCATCACAGGCACTGTGGCCACGCGGCGATGCACAACACCGGTATGGCGGCCTTGGAACTTCACAGGGATTCTGGAGAAGGAGACCATGATACTGGAGGGCAGGGCCGGAGTGGGATTCATTTTCAGTCCGGGAGTCTCCTGTTGCTCACCTGCCCACTTCGGTGAGGAGGGGGTGTTACAGTCCATAATGGACTACATTGACAACCTCTACAATATCTTTCAGTGTGCATGGATTTGACAGTAATCATGAAGAAATCTTTAAAAGATAACCTATAGCCTTTTGATTTGAAAATAAAAGTTCAAAGACCTTATTTTGAAATCAAAAGGCCAAAGACTAGATCCTATAATTATATAGACCAATGGATGCTCCCATGACAAAAAAAAAGGTTTCAACTTTGTAACTTAAACAATATCAATAAAATAAAATATGAAATTGAAAAGCTGTGCAACATGCAGATTAGATCTCAGAAGCATATAGACTTGGTTTGAGTGTTCTCATATAACAAAAAAAGCTATTGAACTTTGAAAATTGAGTCATGTCATTTGTAGACGGTCCCTAATACACCATTGAACCAGCCACCAACTGTTTGCTGTTGCCCGTGAAGCAGCACCTCATTCAGGGGAAGCGATCAGATGCTCTCCCTTGGGGGTTCCGGACGAATGTCCGTTATAAGGTGATGTTTATCATGTGAAAACCGGCAGAAAAATGCAAAACCCTGAACGAAAGCAACACTCTTCCGTAGTTTTCAGTCTTCCAGGATCTGGAGAGCTGCTCTCTTGCCCTATCAGCATCCAGCGTTGGCCGTGTGGGCGGGCCACGTTGGCTTTTATCCAATGGGCCCGCGGGGGCATGTCAGTGGCGGTGTGTGTGTGTGTGTGTGTGTGTGTGTGTGTGTGTGTGTGTGCGTGTGTGTGGGTGTGTGTGTGTGTGTGTGTGTGTGTGTGTGTGTGTGTGTGTGTGTGCGTGCGTGCGTGAGAATGTGAGGCACACAGAGAGCCGTGTGAGAAGTCACAGCAGCGGCCGGCGCTGCAGCAAGTATAGTGATGATAAAATTCTTGTAAATGCGATGATAAAATCAAAATTATTGCCTCATCCCCGGCCCAACAACCAGCGGCCCGCCGGGAATCTTCCCCCTTCTCTGCTGGAGGGGGTTCGGCTCGCCCAGTGTGGCTGATTCTCCTTTTGGACAAAAAGTGAAGCCCATAATGGCACATAACCACATGGTAAATTGCCTATAGTCATTATACTTGGGTGGGGGGTGAGTCGCATCACTAATGTGATGTACTATAAAATGTGCAGTTTATGAGGCACATCAGGCGTTTTAGCTATTGACTAGTTATTGACAAAACGTGATTTGTATTTGCAATGGCAAACAGCTCAGCAGACTGCTTTGCAATATCACCTTGTTACGTGTTGCAAGTACCCCCAGACAAATGATTGTCTTATATAATACATATATAATGGTGTTTTGTGATTAAAATTCCAAATAACTATGGATTTTGCTTTTTATGAACCAGACAGAGAAATATTAGTAGCAATATAAGGTTGTACATAATTATGAACTCCAGCTCCTCCAGATATTGGACATTTTCCAATCTAGTCTCAGACTATTAGTGTCTTTGTGACAAAGTATGTGAGTGTGTGTGTGATTGTGTCTCTATAAATGGATGAGTATCTGTGTGACTAAGCGTCTGTTTGTGTGTGTGTGTGTGTGTGTGTGTGTGTGTGTGTGTGTGGGTGTACGTGCACGCGCTCGCCCATATCCAGATGCGTTCCCCGCTCGTCAGAAAATGTGTGATTTTCACGCTGCTTCCCAATCATTTGTCAGACTATGAATTGGTGGTTTAAAATCTTTCTCTATCACGCCACATCAGTGTCATGCATGTTTATTTTCCAGACAGGGGGATTGTCGTGAGCGAGAGAAGAAAACAAACAGCTTCCAAGGTGATTGAGAAGATTTTTGAACCGCGATCGAATCCAGCGTGCTTATTACGACACTGACCGGCCCAAAACAGACTGGAGAACAAGCCAAGAGCTTGGAAGGAGCACAGTAATCACGGTGGGAAATTGCGAGCCTGAGCTTTCCACATCCCAATGTGGGGCACACATTATTTAACATTGTGCATCTTTGACATCCGTCACGCATGCCACACAGGCTGAATATCAACAACAATGCGGATGGGATAAAAATACGACTCGTCGTATAACATCCGTTAAATGTACACCACAGATACCACGCGTTCAACCTGGAAGCCAGCGGCAGCTAATAGAAGAAAACTGTTTTCGACTGGGGATCGAGAGGAAGGGGTTGAAAACAACAGACAGACAGTACAGGACCACCGGGGGGTACATGGTGACTACCTGTGGCTGGGTCCACGGTCCGCTCGATCAGGTGGTCGTCCTGGTGAACCCACTCCCCGTTGCACTTGAAGTAGATCTGTGTGGCCGGAGTGGAGCGGCAGGTCAGCGTCACCGGCTTGTTCTTGACGATGTACTCGTCCTCAGGCTCCACCAGGAAGTGAGGTAGCAGGTCCGCGAAGGCGGCGGGAAGCGTCGCCGTGGCAGCGTGCTCCGAGCCTGGAACGAACAAGGGGAAGGAATTAAGGGCTGAACTCCCGCTGCTGTCGTTGGGACGTTTTGTGTTTAGGCCCGAGGAAGCGGGAGCCGGCGCAACGTCAAATTCCCCGACGTCGGCGTCTTTGGGCGCGCGACGCGATGCATCCGCGCACCGTGCGTGCATGGGAGGGAGAAGGAAAAGAAAAAGACGTTGAGAGGAAATGGGGGAGAGCGGGAACACAGAGAGAGCCCGACAGACAGGCGGAGAAAACGAGAGCGATTGAGGGAAGAAGAGATCTGTACCAAAGACAAGTGGGATAAAGTAGTGGAGGCGACAGGGCCTGGTATTGTGCCGAATGGGCTGGTTCTAAAGGCTGACGGAGCCCGTCCCCCACCAACCCCCTGCTCTTAATAACAGCCCTTTAACATCAGCGCTGATGGACCGGCAGCTATAAATCCTCTGGCCACTTCAGGCCGTGTTATATGGCTCCTCAAGCAGGACTGTAACTCTGCCCGCATTAAGTATGACAGGAGGAGGGTGGAGGCGGGGGGTGGAGATGACTGACAAGCTTGACAGCCAGTCACACTGAAATTACCCCCCCCCACCCCCCCCCCACGGTACCTCTTTCACTTCCCTGGAAACATACATGACATGAAAAGACACTGCAAGGAGGACGCGTGCGAGCGGAGTGGGCGGAAAATAATTGTAAGGAAACGCGAGCTGTCTCGGCGGGATTTGCAGGGCAAAGTTTTAAAGGATTACTTTGTCTATTTTCAACCCCCCATAAGTTTGTGGGGGCTGGGCGTGGGAGGTGGAGGTGGGGGGGGGGGGGGGGGTTATCTTTAAAGTCCGCAATAGTAATTACACCAAGAACTACGGAGAACCTTGGTAACGTCACGGACATCTGAGTTGAGAAACGACAACTTTCCTGGTACAGCCCGTGCTTGAAGCGGGAAAAAAGATGTACCGGTATTCCTCTCATTCACATGTTGACACCAACACGAGGTGTCACTTGTGCGAATCAAGCAATTATCTTTTAAAGTCTTTTAAAAATCTTTTAAATCCAGGCGTGTGTATAAAACACGTACGATTTTAAGGTTGAACTCTATCAAAACGGTTCTACATTGTGACTTGGAACATCACATGGAAGATGGAGGAATGATCTTCACCTGGACGCTCACTTTAAGGGAAACCATCGATCGGCGTCATTCAGCGCTGTTCAGCGTCTCAGTAAGTGAACTGTTTTTCACCATGTAATCTAGCGGGAATATTTAACTCCACGGTTTAACATTTATCTACTATTTATAAATGAAATTCAGCCTTGAAAATACCTTGAGAGGTAAAACAAAAACCCACAAAGGAACAGGAATCTGGAATAATCCAATTTTCCTCCTAGAAAGGTTTTTCCAACTTATACGCTGGGTCACATGTGTCCACTTTATTTGTCCACACCAGAGGGCAGAACAGAGTGCTGGCAGCGTGTGAAAAGTGCGGGGGCTGAGTACGGGCCCAGTTCAAGCACCTGGCACGCCTAGTTCCCAATACATCCCCCAGCACGTCCTAATGACTTCTGATAGTATCTCTACATAATAATATCATGGATAACTTTGTGTTTTATAGCTGCGTCAAGAAATACCCTTAAGCGGTTCTTGGGCCTAAACCTGGCTCTGGGCCTTTTTCTTTTTCCAAATTGCAAAGGTCAACTACTGTGGGAGGGAAATCGACGACCCAATGAATGTGCCCAATGTGATGTAGGACTTTTAGCCTGGCGCAGACGCTTACGGCAGCTATTTACTGTACGGTTAATGAGCGGATGTTCGTTGTTGCCTCGCGTCCTCCCCCGACCGCACAAAAATGGCCGTTGTTCCCTTTGTTTTTTACTCCTCTGAGATGCGGCACGTAGCCTTGAGGTTTCGCCTTTGGGATCCATATAATAACTCTCACACAATGCATGCCAGCGTGTGTAAGACGGGAGAACACAGAGCTCTCTGTCAATACATATTGTATATCAATATGTCAGGCACAAAAGTGGTTATGTTTTTATCACAGTTGAACAGACTACATAGAACACCAGCACTACCTCAACATCCACACCATCAGTGGCATAGAAGTCCCTTTAGTGTGAGCAGCATTTTCCTCAGTGGACTTTAGAAAACCATAGAATTCCTTCTTTTGCTTATCTGTATTTGTCAAAAAACATGTTTTTTTTAGTTTGGTCCCATCTGGGACACATCTTTCCTTTCAAAGTAACACTGCATTGCCTCTCCTCTATCCACCTTTGGTGTGAAGACGCTGAACGACACTACAAAGCCTGCAGCGCGCACCATCTCTCGCCACAGGCACAGTCTCCACCTTAAGAGATGAGAAACCCCGCGCACGCCGGGGAAAGTTGAAATAACCTCTTTCCACCACGGGGACTCTCGGGGGAGACCGGTAAATCCCAAAATAAAACCCATTTTAAAAGGAGTGTAATATTAATTTACTGCCCTCAATCCAATATGGCATGGACATGCCGGGCATTTACAGCCATCTCAATCACTCCCTTTGCGGCGGGAGAGGACGGGAGTTCACATCTCTCCTAATGAAACAGCAACGCTTCCCCTGACCTTTCCCTCCTCCCTTTCTCTCCCTCCTCACTCATCCTTCCTTTATCCTTGCAGCTTACAGATGCCCAGGTCGGGGATAATATTAGGCTGTGTAATAAACACCAATCTTTGGATAAAGACATTATCTTCCAGTTCCACGGCCACTGCACATTATGGCGTCTCTTCTCTCATACTTTTTTTCCCTTTTTTCCAGTTTTTCCGTTTTTCAGTCCCCCCCCCCCCATGTGCTGAGTTGCACATTGATGAAGAGGGGGGGGGGGAATACGGCGACACCGTTGTCGCCGTTGAACCCCATTAATGTATCGTGTACGTGTTTAACTCCTAATGAAAACTAAATGTTCTGTGTCCAATGAAGGACATACATCACTCGCTGGCACTTTGGCTTTCCCCCACATTTCCTTGCATATTTTCATATTACTTTGTATTTGCACAAAGATAAGACGTTCATCAATTTGGCAGTTCTCTATCCAAAGCAATTACATTTCCCTGCCGATGTGCACTGCGTGTGCCTGTGTGCGTGCGTGCGTGCGCGTGCGTGTGTGCAAGAATCCGTGTGTGTAAACGGTGTTTGTGCATGTGCCTCGGTTTTTCGAAGGAAAAAGGCCAGAGTTCATCATGAATAGTGAGCATAATTGCTTTAAGCGCAGAGCCAAACCTTTGCTTGGCGTGCAACAGCGGGGCAGCCCCCTAATGGGCCGGCCTCTGTGGCCCGTCGGGGCCGGAGCCCTCTGTACTCTCCGCAGGCCCAAGAAGATGACGGGCCCCTAAAACACCCGCCGAGGCTCACCTCACACCTGTCGGGTTAATAATCTCGGGCGAGACGCGTGGCGGGACGTAGAGAGAAATGGAGAGAATGTGACGCGACGGAGCCCCGGTGTCGTCAACTCACTGCGGGCTCCTCGTTTGCAGAGGTCACATTCAAACACGAGCGCGCCACTTCTGATGACGCCGCAGTGTGCTTGTGCAAGCGAGAGAGGGGGTTGGGTTGTTAGTTTTAGTACATTCACTTTAGGTTAATAAGGTTAAACATGTAATTTCTTTAATTAACTAAATTGTCGTTTCATAGGAGGGTATTCCAGTCACGCACCACTTTATATCAAAGCCGTAATGGAGGGCTTATGTGCAGTAAATTGGCTCCGATTATTGTCACCACACGCACGGCACTGGGAACCCAATACACATACAGGTACAAACAAAACACACACACACACACACACAAACAAACACATTTTCACGCGCACACACACACACACACACACACACACACACACACACACACACACACACATAAGGGCTGAATATCAAACACTTAACATACTTCTTGTGGGTCAGTGCACAAATCAAATAGACATAGAGTAGCACTATGGGAATTGCATTAGGATCCACTGAACGTGATTGGCTAAGTCCGTGATTAATTTTCAGAGGCATCTAAGCGTATTGCCTGATCGCTTTGTACACACATGTTCAGTCACTGAGTCAGTCGACGGCGCACTAAGGAGCACTCGGTTTTGTCAGAATCAATATGTCTCAAATGTATTTATCCTGCAGAGTATAGTATAGTACAATACTGTGGGTACATATGGGTCCGCACACAACAGTAATAACTAACACGCTGTACGTTGTACTTTCTTTCTTCTCTGGAATTCTCTGGGGTGTTTCCCAAAGCACACATAGTAGACAACCAGATTTTTTTTGTGTCTGCAGCTGCTATTCTCTGGAGAGGTCCATGGTGACCTTATGCACACACGCGCACAAACAAACACACACATACGCGCACGCACACACATACACATACATGCGCGAGCACACACGCACGCACGCACGCACACACACACACACACACACACACACACACATACATACACACGCACACACACACGCACAGACGCAGATGCACACACACACAAATACATGGGTGCACCAGCTGTCAGCGTGCTGAACCATGTTGCCCACAGTGAATATGCTGCAGAACGCAGACCCGACGCCTCATCTGTCCAGTTGGCCGCAGCAGCATCAACCTAGGGACCCAGGATGGAACAGGATGGAGTCCATATGGGGCAGTTTAACACATCTAAATCATATTAGCATCCATCTTTTCCATCTTGTAGTTCATTTTAGAGTTCTTGTACATTGCCAAATTTTTTTTATTCGATTTTGAAAAAATAATTTGTCGGTTTATATTTATTGTGTATTGTTTATCATTGTGTCTATGTTAAATTGCGGATTTTTATTGTTCCCTGATTATTTCTTTTTGGTTTATTTTCTGGTCTATTGTTTATTTGATAGGGTTTTCATTTTCAATTTTTTTGTTAATTTTGAGGTCCATTGCCCGTTTTTCAGGTACTTCTCAGGTTTATTGGTAATTTCTTTTTTCCATTTTTATTCTTATCCACTTGCCTTTCTTATGTGTTTTGATTTTCCTCCAGGGATGAATAAAGTATCTATCTATCTATCTATCTATCTATCTATCTATCTATTCTGATCTAGTGATTATGATCCAGGATTATTATTATTATTATCTCTAATCCTAACCCTTCATAATTGAGCACCTTAATATCGTTCCATCTTCGAACGCAGCACTCGACAAACACGCCACACAGCACAAGGGCGTACATTGAGGGAATAACCCGGGCTGGCAGAAAGAATTTAACCTTCTTCGGATTCTCGCCTGTGGCCCCAACACATTGTGTGCCCTTTGGAGCTAATTAATCGAATTATTTATTTATTTTTATCAGTGTCATGTCCCCAAAGGGAAGCATCATTGAGCAATCGCGGGGCGTAATTTACATCGCGTTGACGAAGAGCGGCCATAACGGGTTTTATGACACCATCAGCGCACCACAATGTCCTCTGAAATTAATTCAATTAAAGTTACTATCCGAAATATTAGACCTATTTTCGCGTTTCGCCGCCTTGACGACACAATTAAAATCGAATTCACGATGCGCGTTTCACTGGCTTGTAATTCTTTTTTCCTCTCTTTTCTTTTGAGAGCTTTGTTTTGCGCGGTATGTAACTATAAATATATATCAATAACTGTAATAACTACTCTCGACATGCCCCTGATAAACGGGCAGAAATATGTTGGAGAATAAAAATGTACCATGTTATCTGGAGCAGAGCTGACTGATGTATGTTTATCCCTGGATGACAAATATTTACTCTTCTAGTGTCTGGGATCAGAATAAATCTTCCAATGAGACAACCATACTTCAACACGTATGCCTTCAACCATTGATCAGACGCACGCACGCATGCACGCACACAAACACACACAAACACACACACACACACACACACACACACACACACACACACACACACACACACACACACACACACACACACACACACACACACACACACACACACACACAGATCCATGTATATGTACAGCAACACAGAAGACTAGACAAGGCCACAGAATTGAACACAAATGTGATTTATTAGTTTTGCGTGGTCACAAACAGCGTTCCGAAAGGGAAAAATAAATGGCGCTCCGCACGAGAACAGGGGGAACACAAAGGAAAACGGAAAATGTAAATCAGTTTGAAACACGCATTCCGAACACGCATATCACAAACATCTCCGGCTAAAGCAAATAGATAATTAGGCGCTACACATGCAGACTGAAGCAGGGACTGTGCATTTGCGTCTGTGCAGTTAATATTTTGCCCAGTGTGTCGTGTACGTTGAATATTTCCATTTTTGACTCAAAGAAGCTCGTGGTTTTGTAGTTCCGACTCAACGAACCACCATTTAAAATGCCCCTTTTAATCTGGGATAGAAGTTTGAATGAACCAAATGAATATCCTCATGTCTCAGGTTCTCCGTTCCTTTCCAATAAGTGAACCGAAATCTTTAGAAGGCGAGTGCAGGCGGCAGTCACACCCAATTGGCTGTCACACCTGAAGTTAATAAGTAGCCTTACACCTCCCGGCTTTGCACATCTGTTGATTTCATTTTGTCATTCTTTGTTTGTTGGCTCTGTCATCTCGCTAAAGCTTCATCTCACCGGGGGTCTAAGAATGGGAACAGAGACGTGAAGACTCCCACCTCCGCCACCGGCACCGGCGCACCACGTCGCAGTCTGTGAGCAACTGAGGAACAATGAGGTATCATCGCCGCGGAGGTGTCGCAAGTTTGGGGCTAACTATTTTGGGACTAACCGTCGTTTCTGTTTCCGTCTCCGAGTGCACTGCCTGCACGTTCAAATGGTGAAAACGATGGATTGCGAGGCCGGTGAAATAAAACAAAGACAAGCAAAGCATATTGGTTGATCTTCGGCCGCGACCTCATAATATTTAGAGCTCTGATCCATCATATTAAAAGAAAAGAAACTCTGCGTAGCGACCTAAGGAGACGCTTTCTCTCTATATTTCTCTCCAGATGGGAAATACAGAGAGAAAGCATGAGAACCATCTCAAAGCATTTCTTCCGGATCAGCTCTCTGCACAGTCAGCGCCGCTTTTTCTCTCTGTGCTGTACGCTTTGGTATCTACCCCTGGTAACATATATGCGGCACACTTAAATGTGACACTTAGTGCCGTGACTAATTAAGCAAGTGAACATTTTACTTGAGAAAAAAAACTCTGTGAAGTAAAACTTTGATCATGGTGCTACATACTGTTGCATCTCTGTTGGAGATGATGAGCTTAGTTCCAACTGAATAAATGCATGCAAATTCCAACCCAGAGCAGGGCGGAGATTAACTTACATAATTACTTATGAATGCGGCCCTCTATGAACGCTGATGCCAAAGAAATCAAAAAGGACAAACATTAAAATGCCATGCCACACATCTCTGCTTCCATTGTGACGCTTTCCTCGCCCGTCTCACTACAACCAGGCAAAGCTCGACTGAGGAGGTCACGAAGTCCCCTCGTCAAGTGTTTAAAAAGTGAATACCTCCAGAACACTCCACAACACATACTGTTGAGCATCAAGTGCCTCCATAAACACTTCACTTAAGCAAAATCCTGGATGTCAGTTCCTGAAGTTCCTCGAAGCTTTACCTGTTTAGCGGTGCGGTAGTGAGATCTTGTAAAAAAATAAAAAATAAAATGTAAAAACAGCCATGGAGATTCAACCCCATTTGACTTCATAACTACATGGCATGCTCCGAGGCACTGCAGACATCCTGAGTCGTCAGGAAGGGGCAGCTTTTACGGCCGCTCAACCGGTGCAAATACCAGAAATAGCGAGCGTCTGTGTGGCAGTTTCGCCTACCACACGCCACCCAAGTGGCGTTTTCAGGGCCCCCCGGTACAAAGACATAGAAGACAGTTTATTGTGGAGAGTGGGCTAGCTGGTATCAGCCCAGGAGCAGATAGAGATGTGTCATGACAGGGCTCCTATCCTCAGTGTGTGTGGGGATGGGGGTTTTACCTGCTGCTCGTTGGACCAACCGACGAGCAACAGGTATGCAGCCACCCTGATCCCAGTCACCTAGATCCAGGTCAGGTGTGGCTGCTCAAACCAGACCATCATCACACCACAATCTGATTTACAATGCACCTGCAAATGGTGAAATGCACCGCTAACTGCGCTGCCATGCAAATACTGTCTCAGTGCGCCGGTGCTCTTTGCATGTATTTAAATTTGGTACTATGCATACATTTGGTCACTTTCTATGCAAATGAGCCTGATCGCAAAAAACATCCAATTCCCAAACACTGGCGCTAATAGCCACACAAAGTTAGAGTGAAATTATTACCGTTGTTGAGAGAGAGTTGTTGGAACTGCGCGGAGACCCCCAAAAGAAAAAAAATGCTCCTCTGTGTGATTGTCTTCAGAGAGCTGGTGCAATTGAAGCGCATTTATAAGGTGGTGTCACGCCCAGTCACTTTGCAGTGAACTGTAAACAATATTTTAACCTTATTATTATAATTTTTATTACTGTCACGGCATCTGTGGATAGCGGAACAGGCAGCAGTCCGTGGTTTTCAAAACTCACTCCAAAAGCAACTTGTTGAAACTTTGAATAATTTATTGTACAAAAAAGGCGTTACAACGGCTCCATAATTCCTATTAAACTCGAAAGATATTGAAAAAGTAGAGTAGCGATAAAGTGGTCAAAATTGACATTGAACCACAGGTGGCATTGATTCCCATTGTATAAGAGCATGGCCAGCTCCGCACCTAAAAGGCTGCGGCGTTCGGCCCGCACTGAAAAAAAAAAAGAACTTTGTGGTAGAGTAAAATATATAATAAATTAACCGTCATAATTTCTACATTGTAATATTAAGATTCAGTGAGAATTTAAATATATACACATTTTATTCATGTAATCAATCATCAGTGTGGGGAAGTGTAAGTTTTATTGTAGATTTAGTTGAGAAGTATATTTTAATCTAAAAGTACAGCGTGTTTGAATCCGTGCGTCCCAGCGGATCCGCAATCAGATGCAAAAAGAGGGCAAATTGCACTCAGCGGCAAAGCTTCATGGGTGTGTTTGCGCTGTCATATCATTTTGCGCAGTATCTTTTTTGTGAATCGGACGTTGAGACGCCGCAGACAGCGGGCGCAACTGACCCGCAATTCATTCCTTGTGAATTCGCCCCTCGGTCGTTGCCATCCAGAGCACGCACACGCTCACGGATTTGTCATCCCCCCTACGCTTAGCCGGAAACGAGGTTAACCGAAAGCAAGTTGATTACAGAGCTCAGCGCACAAAAAGGGAAGAGGGAGAGAGAGCGGGCGAGAGAGAAGGAGAGAGAGTGGGAAAAAAGGAGGCAGACTTAAATCTTTGAAATGGATGTTTGGAAATAATGGGAGGAAATGGAAAGGGAAAAACAAGAGACAATTTAGATTACCATGTTAATCCTTTATCTAATTATTGGATATGCCCACAGCAAAAATTAGAGGTTTCACACAGTGCATTTTACAACCGCGGAACAATTTGAACTTTGTTCCAAGTGAAGCATCCGTAATGACTTTCAGGAGAAATTCGAACTTTAGGAGCCAAAAATAAATCAAACGCCTACATTTCTGTTTATCATCCACATTTTGTTTATCATACTAAAAAGAGGAATGCTGCGCAAATTGCAATCCAACTCTGTAATCAAATTCAATCAATATCCAATCTCTGTTGTTATTAAAGAAACTTGACAATAATGAATATTGTTAATACTGTATATTAAAGTGGTAATCCATAAGATTGTCTGTGTTGAGCTTTCTTTTCTTCAAAGTATTCTTTCTTCTGATTGATTCATTCCGTCACTTGAGGTGGTGGCGATATTTTTTCATCCGAGGGTGCTGTGTTGTTGTTTTTTTAATGTTCATATCGAACATATCATTTTCTGATGACAACCAGCTACGCTGCTGCTTTTCATTCAACACACATTTCAAAGGTGGACCCGGCCACCAACAATGGAAACACGGCTGCATATAGAGGAGCACATATATAGTGCAGACACATTGACACACGCTGTTTCTTATAAAGTGCAAGCTTAATAAATATGGGATAAATATCAAACATGGGATTTTTTTAAACAAAATAATGGTATGTAATACCACTTAAAAGTTAGTCATATAACAGGCCTGGCTAATTCGCTTCCTGTTACGGGTCCATCTATCAACAGCAGCAGCAGCTTCACAGGATGGCCCGTCGCCCAGGTATCAGCGCTGAACTTAGCAGAAGATCCTTAAACATCAGACAATGTTTTTCCAAGGCTCCTGACACCTAAGACTTTAAACGGAGGATTCGCTGTGACATTTGCCAGGCACCTTAATTTGGCTCTGTTCTCTTGTATCCCCCTCTTCTGCCTTCGCGCCATTCTATACCCCCCCTTCGTTTCCCAAAGAAAGACAGGTCGGCTAGACGATGGCGAGGTGCATGAGCGTGTGTGCGCGTGTGTGTGTGTGCGTGCGTGTGTGTGTGTGTGTGTGTGTGTGTGTGTGTGTGTGGAGGAGGGGGGGAATTACTTGGTCTCTCTAATTAGTGCGACAAAGCGTTGGGGCTCCTCAACATCAAACAAAGAATTAGAACACAACACACAGAACTGATACATAACAAGGCCGAGATAAAGAAGCACCTGTCCAGCTCTAATTAGGGCGACACAATGCCGGCGTGGAGCCTCCATTATAACGAGCCGACACCCACCGGCCGCGTGCGGCGGTGACACTGGGTGCCACCGCGGCCTCCGCAGCCTAAGTCGACGCCGTCAGCTCCCGGTTAATGTGCTTATACAGTCAGCAGCCTCAGCACGTTTTTGGATTAGTTGGCTGTAACTCCTCATGACTCGCGTTGGCACAGGCGTTTGAATCGACTAGAAAATAAAAGCAACGACCGCACGCATCTCGTGAATTGAGTTCTGGACTGAAGAGACAAGGCGCAAAGCATTTTTAGTGTGCGGGCCTATTGCTTAATCCCTTAGACTAGAAAATGTAAGAAAAAAAGAAAAGGTGATGATGATGATGATGATGATGACAATAATAATAATGTTATTATTATTATTATAACTATTATATTATTATTATTGATAATAATAATAATGTGTATGAAAGGTGCAATACAAATAAATGATTATTATTATTATTATTTTTATTTTTTTTATTATTATTATTGATAATAATAATAATAATAAAAATAATAAAAATAATAATAATAATAATAATAATCATTTATTTGTATTGCACCTTTCATACACAACATGCAACTCAAAGTGATTGACTCTAATCAAAGGCAATCACATAGTCACAAAAAAACAAGCAAAATGCATTTAATAAAAACAGACAAATATTATATTTAATTTCAGATTGGGATCATCAATTTAAACCTTGAAGGATCACGATCGTTCATCAGCGAATGGTGAGTCTTATTCATTATTACTCTTGAATTATTAGTCTCAAATAAATCTCAATATACAAGTACTGTATATGTATAGATGTAAAAGCAATATCAATGGAGACCAATAAATAAGCTTGTAAAAATACTGACAAAAGAGATTTCCCCGCAAGGAGAAAAAAAATGGCGAAACAAGACACGGAACAACACGACTTTCTGCCGCAGTACATCAATAGATCCTCGATAAAATGAATTCATCATTTGGGATCGTCAGCCCTTAAGGGGGATTCTCGGGCTGCTGCTCTCTGAAAGGGGCTCGAGCTGCAATTTCAAGATTCAGCTCATATGCCTTAACACTATGTATGGTGTTAAGTGCTTTAATAATTCAACTTTGTGATACAGGGTTAGGGTCATATACATATACGTACTGAATTGAACCCAAAAAAGATGGAAGATACTGTTTATTTCTAATGGTGACCCGCTACAGTGACTTATCTGTTCACTGAGCAGATAAAGATGTGTTATAAACCATGCAGCGTGCTGCTTTTTTGTCACCTATTACTTCTAAAAAATGAAAATCAATGCCTGGGAAGGTAAAGTGAGGGAGGATTGAGAGATCATGCAAGGGGGAAGCCGTTGATTCAAATAAAGGGGCCTCCTCGCTCCTCCTCCTTGCTTGGGACCCGGGAGTCTGCCGCTGCTCCTGGCTACCAGTGGCAGGGATCATCCTCCTGCTTTGAGGGAGCGCGGTGATCTTCTCACAGACAAGAACGATGAGAGGAGGTGGGGAAGCACAGCCCCGCCACTAATAACACCTCTCCACAAATTGGGGCTGGAGACATGCGCTGTCTGATAACAAGGGGCTGCTGTCTGTTGCGCACGCAGGGTTTTGGAGAACTCTTTTTTTTTTTTTATCATTATCTTCCCCTCCGTGCGCTTTGTTTCCGTCCCTCAATATCCCTCTTTTCCTTCTTTCGCTCTCTCTCTCTCTCTCTCTCTCTCTCTCTCCCAGCATCCCACCCTCTGACTGCAAGTTTATCATATTTATGTTTTATTTCTCTTCTCACTTCACCATGACATGTTGGTGTGAAGCAATTATATTTTGCTCCAGAAAAACATCACATCAATAAAAGGGTAATTTATTGTAAAAGTGCAACCTAAGCTGCCCAGCAATGTGATTTTGAAAAATGAAACCAATAAACATATTAGCAGGGAAACGGGTTGCCAAAATAGTAGGATAAAAGAGAGGTAATTGACAGTTTCATGTTTTGAGGTTGGTGGTATTAACTGCTCAAATTAAGTTTGCCACACTTAATCCTTACCCTGCATTTTTTTTCCTGAGGCGATCCTTAGATACCCGTTCAACATTCCTTCCAGTTTTAAGCGAAAGTGTTTTGCGAGGGAGCAAATGTGACACAAATGATCTTTGCGGTATAGGAACTGTTGTTGATCAGAGCATACAGCTTTCTTACGACGAGGACTATTTGAATCGTTTAAGCAGCGTTGAAACGTATAAATAGACTCCCTTTTGACCTCTCCATTCAAACCCAGCCGAATAAAAGTTCTAATTTGTTTTCCATGTATAAGGCTTTTCAAGTTATTTCAAGCGGTTTTCTGTGCCCGTTCGTTAATTCAGTTTACTATAAACTATTGAAACATACATTTTCTCACTCCTTTTATCTTGCTGTTTTTATCTATATTATATTTGAATGTAATTTTATATATAAATATAATATAAACATAATAATAATATTATATTTGGATATACATTTCCCATAGAATTATTCATGCGCTCTCTTTTATCGAATAAGACTGAATCCCCATTTGCTCAGGGAGAAGCCATCCAGCATTAGCGGCCAGGTTCAATGAAGCAGATTAACGCAAATGAAAGGCAAAACTCAAAAGAAGTGATAGTAGAGCCTAAACAGGAACGGTTCTTTACATAAACCCCCGTCTGTATCTTGGTCGCTACAGACCCCCGGAAGCTGCACGACAGCGTAGATGATCAAAACCTGCTCTCCTTCGCAGGCCCAGAACCACCGCTTCTTTGCGCCAAAGTTGTTCATGCCCAGAATACATTGCAGGCTTGGAAAGCAACATCCACGAGTGGCTGATGCTCTTTGAACACAACTCAGTCCCTGGTGCAGTGTCAACACGGGGCCAAACTTGAAGCACAGAAATTAAATTTGCCATCACAATGGTCTACTTGAATTTTTCCACTCTCACTGGGAGTGTAACAGGGTGACGGCCTTATCTAGCCGTCCTGGAAATCTCACCATGCGGACACACTATGTCCACAATATAGTGTTAATGTTACCTCAATAACAAAATGAAAAATGCCAGCACTGCTGCTTTATTATACAGTATGTGTTTTAGAATAGTACTGGTTTATACTCAGTTGCCTCAACGGAGTCAACAAAGGCTACGGCAAAAGCCATCCTGCCATCCACACTCCACGTTACAGGCTGATAATAAATATTTGAGTAGGAGCCCGCGGAAATACATATGGAAAACATATACAGTATAAGTCTAACTGGCTGTTAATGAGCCACATGAGAACAAAGACAACATGTCAATGTTGTCTCCCAATCCTTATAATTATGGGAGAAATAGCATCAAGTGTTTTGATGGCTGACCTGATTGTCTTAATAACTAACCGGCATTATAAAAACTGACAGTCCATTTCTGGTATGCATGACAGAACTACCATGTAAACTGGAGATGCTCTCCCCCCAGGATCACAGTGAAGGCATTTGAATGGCCAATTGAGTGGTTAATCAAGGGATCGTCAAAAATAAATATTTTCAAAGGTAAGACGTGGCTGACCACACAAAAGTGTCAATTCCCTTGAGGGGCCATTTGCTGAGGAACCTGCTCAAATGTGCTGTGAGGGCAATTCACACACTTAAATAATGAGGTAGCGCCTGGCATGTGGATGTGATGTTTTGAATCTGACCATGACAACGAAGACTCGTTTCATTCATTTTAAGAGAAAAATTCCATTTGAGTAAAATCCTTTATTCTCCACGGCCGAGGTCATAACTGGACGTCAAGCGTAAGATTTTTATCACTGATTGCAGAAAATATTTGACCCACCGCATACTTTAAGAAAGTGGAGAATCAGAGCTTCCAAACAAGGTGTTACTTGTGCAAATCAAGCAAATATTTTTAAAGCTATGACTTGTTAATGACAAGGGTGTGGCATACTGTGTTTCTGAGATAATCACCTTGAAAGTTTTGTCGAGACTCGCTTCATTCAGCCAGGTCCCAGAATGCAAATGGGGTAGCCCAAGCCACATGGCTACTTAACATACTGCTGAATGGGCCAATCACTGCTTTGTTACATTACATTACATTTAGTCATTTAGCAGACGCTTTTATCCAAAGCGACTTACAATTATTCAAACACCGACGGGCGCAGCCATCAGGAGCAATTAGGGGTTAAGTGTCTTGCTCAAGGACACTACAGCCCGCTAGCAGGAGGAGCCTTGGATCCAACCAGCAACCTTTAGATTATGAGACAACCAGCTCTACCTCCTGAGCTACCCCCCCCAAGAATGTTGTTCTTGTGTTTTGAGGGAACGTTGAACAGCGTCAACAACACACAACTAGTCTTGTTTTTAAAAAAGCTTTTATTTAATAGTAAGAATATACACGTTTTATAAAAGTGTATTTTATTTTATTTTATTTTTTAAATAACCAACCTCAAAGGACTTCATCATGTCATCAACTTCTTCCGTTGTAACAACAACGGGCGAATCGTGGGTCTCCTCCGGTGGTTCTTGAAAATATTCAGTTTCATTGTCACATTCGGGTTTAAATCTGCTGTTTTGAAACTTTCTCCAAGTCCGGGATAATATCAGATTTCAAGTCGCTGTCGGAGAACTGACAATCATCGTGGAAAGTGAAGTCCAGTACGTGCTGCTTAAACTGACTTGGATCTACTGCACTGGTCCGCGATATGATTTAGATCTTCCTCCACCCGTTTCTCCTAATCAATAACAACACGGAGTTTTCACAGACAAGTGAAACCGGATCCTCGTCTTGTGTACAGAAGTGACGTCAGTGACACGCCCCCTTCAGAACGACGTCTCCGTGTGTGTGCAAAAGCAGTACGATTTAAAGGTTGAACTCTATCAAAACGGTTTCACATTGTGACTTCACATCACACGGAATATGGAGGGATGATCTTCACCTGGGCGGTAGCTTTAAAGGAAACTATCGATCGGCGTCGTTCAGCATTGTTGAGCGTCTCGGTCAGTGAACTGCGTTTCCCCATGTAATCTAACGGGAATATTTAACTCCGCGGTTTAACATCTTTCATATATAAAGCAAACTCGGTTTTAAAAAAAAGTTGAGAGATAAAAAAACAAAACAAAGGAATGCGAATCTGGAAAAAACTCATTTTCCTTCAAGAAAGGTTTTTTCAACTTATTTGGCTGCTCCTGGCAATTTTAGAAATGCGCGAGACGGCGGGTTTTGCTGCGTTGGGTCACATTTTTGCATTATTTTATAATGTGTAGAACTTGTTTGATGTTTGATGATGTAATATTCTATATCGCAAAAGTTAAAGTAAGATTGTAAGTAAATAACAAGGAAACATTTAAATGTTGAAATGAGAAATAAACTGGCACGGGCCTGAGCAAGACGGTGTTCCATTGTGTCTTTCTTCGTGATTGACAGCGTATCGCTTTCTGCCGCTCCAGATATTCCCTAGATCTGGAGCCGCTAACACTAGCATATGACATATTGTGGCGTCGGGGGCTTTATGCCGTCTCAGAGCCAGCTGGAGTATATCAGTGTTCAGTGTTGCTCTATCTGCAGTACCTGAGCTCCGGTTGTCCAAATACAATGTGTGTCAGCGTGCACTGTGAATCTCTATAAATGCTCTGGGTCTTTCTTCAAAGCTCAAGGCAACATCTGAAATATGTCAAAGCCGAATTAACCAAAATGTTGTCTTCTCTACTTGTCTCTCTCACAGTTATCCGTCACAAATCAGGCATGTTCGGGTTTGAGCTTAGCCTGACATCTCCAGAGCATTTCGCATGTGCGTATTAGTCTGGAATCTCTCCATTTATTTTCGATTTTCAAGGGGCGTAGATCAAAAATGTCTCTGGACGCAATGGTGGATTCAACAGACCGTTCCACATCGGCGGCAGCCATCTTGGTGAGGTGCCTCAACAGCGCCTCTCCATCCTATCAAACCCGTCCCATAATAGATAGTCGGTTGTGACTGGCCTGACCATTTTTGGGTCGGGTGGGACTCTGTTTAAAGGGGGCGGCAGATGTATCTGCCGGAGCAGATGAAACATGGGCTGCAGATTCATCCGGTTTCCAGGCTAGTCTCAGCTGTCTCATTGTCTCATGACTCCAAAAATAGACGTTCACTGAAAATTATATTTCTGTTCATGAGTGTGTGCTCATTATATCCATGCCTTGCTTTCCGTGCTAATCTTTAGTTTCATTCATGGCCTTTTCTGGTCCGCGATACCTTACGGTAATGTCCACTGACTGCCACGTACAGTGACAAACCTCACAACACAGGGTCATCTTCAGAGCAAAGCAAAATCTGTGTTATGGGCTAAAATGCTAAAATGAAATGGGAGCAAACGAACGCGCAAGGGGGGCAGCGCACCTGGCTCAAAAAATAATTATGTTGAAGACGACTATGTGATGATTTGGCTCTACGCCTTGAATACCAGTCAAAAGAGGCTTGACAGAAAGCTACATCAGCCATCCTGTCCAGCCCATGTAGCTGTTTGAGGAAACTTTTCCTGCTTTGAAGTTATAAAGGTTTTCTCATTGTGTACAACATCCCCTTTTTCCTTTGTTGGAAATGTCCGGGAGCGCCCCTAAACATCTCGTCCTTTCCCACGTTTCCCCTCTCTCTGCTGAAGGGACAGATTGCTTATTTTGCCATCACCTGGGCTGGGGCTGAGCCTGTGACACCTGCTAGACGAGTGCAGTTTAGTGCTTTCTGTGTCAGCTAAGGTATGGGGCCATTGATATGTTGCAACTGGGCCGCGCTGATGCTACCCGACACACATTAGTGCCAGCTGCGGTGCCCCCTCTGTCTCTGCGCGTGCGCTGATAGCCTCAAACCGACAGTAAACACAGACCGCTCCAAACAGATGACCCATCGATATTCACCCTCTGTCCCGTTGGCCACAATTCCACAGTTTGCCCTCATGACGCTAAATGACTGTGGAAGGGGGAGAATTAATCGAGGCCAGACACCGGCTGAAGAGAAAGTAGTTTTACATTACATTTAGCAGACGCTTTTATCCAAAGCGACTTACAATCATTCAAACACCGACGGACACAGCCATCAGGAGCAATTAGGGGTTAAGTGTCTTGCTCAAGGACACTACAGCATGCTAGCAGGAGGAGCCTGGGATCAAACCAGCAACCTTTAGATTACTAGACGAGACAGACGACCAGCGCTACCTCCTGAGCTACCATCCCCACGTAGTTGCATGCAAGTACTGTCTCACTGGGAATCTAATAAAATGGTCCCTATATTTGCACTTGTAACATAAACAATGCAAATCGTATCTTCTAACACTTATGATTAAGGTTAAATAATTAAATGATGAAACTACCATGGGGGTTTTAAGCAAAAGACTGTGATAAATAGATTAGATGAGGTTAATTTTCTTTTTATCTATCCCCCCAGGGGAAATTGCATATGGGGTACATGTCGAGATAATCCACACTGAGCACGCAACCAGTTGAAAGTATCCCTTGGATATGTATATATAAGGCCATGATATAATTTACAAGACACATGATATGACCTGGTCGCAGAGTGCTGGGAGGCTCCAGTAAGAGTAGGGTGTCGAGGCGTCATGGCGACATCAACTCAACGTCTCCTCAGGGAAATGGGGGATGACCTGGGGGGAAAGCTCAGCAGAGCAATGAGAGAGCTGGCCGGAGAGGCAGAGAAATGTGGCTTCCGGCTGAGAAGAAATGACAAGAGCTGGGAAGCAAACAACAAACCCGGATCCTGCAACCAGGGGCGTGTGGCTGCCGGGAGGACACTGTTGGGGGCAGCGATGCTCAGTAGGTAAACACAACCCGTACAACCCATTTAGATCTGACCGTAGATAGTTCAACAAGCTTGTGGGTTTAAAAAACCAAGGACCTTTCGGAGGACGACCTCACTAACTGCCAGGCCTCTCTGACGCCATCTTGTCATAATCATTATGATCCAGAGACTAACCTCCACCCAATGAAGTACGAAGAGGGAGACGCCCTTTTCAAAGTTTGAGGCCCTGAACCCCTGAAAGGTCCATTCATGCCCCTGCCGGCATGAATAATCACCCCTCGGCTCTCCTCTAATGTGCTGTGGATGATATATTGAGCCACATTTATTACTGCTTGGCTACCACCTGGCTAGCAGCAGCAAGCCTTTCATTAATAAAACCTAGACCTGTGACGAGATCCCTGCACGCAGACCACAGGGTGAAATCTACCATTAAGACTGCATGACCTAATTGGCAGAAATTGCAACCATGGACAGAAACTCACTGAATAAAATAGCCATACAACATTGCCTTCTTTTACTTTGCAAATCATTGAACACATTTAAAGACCATTAGTAGTAAAAATTGGAAACGTTTGCCATCTCAACAGGGGTGGGGGAAAGTAAGACCATACAATCATGCACTTTCCGGGCTATAGCAACTGCTTAGGATAGACGTATAGTGGGCATTTTGTTTATTGTTTCAAATGAAGATTAGCCAGGGTAACAAACCCTCATTTAAATGTAAATACGGTTTGAAATTGCCTGCACTATGGATGAATGCTCCATTACATGATTTCATTTATCTGTAAACTTAGTTGTAAGGATGAGCAGTTTCTGGTCTGCAGGCTTTAGATAAACATTCCAAACTGTTGACTGTTACCGTAACACCGCTTCTTCACATGGTGATGTTTTTTAAGTTGTTTTTTAATGTCACTTACATTAAGGGTTGTTAATGGAATGTACCTAAAAGTCAAAATAGTTCATGGCTAAAATATTTATTCAAAAATCTGTAAATACAGTATAGGCCTGTACTTGTAAATTAGTTTTGCAAGGCAAAACTAATTTACACTTTGCAAGAGTAAATATTTTGCAAGTATAAATCCAGCTGGTGTTATTAAGTTTGTGAAATTTAACTTGCAAACACAGAACAGGATGTATAAACTTACAAAACTAAGTTGACAAGCGTGGAAAGTGCAAATTTTTCCGAATTCAATTTACAGGAACAGGCCTGGAAGCACCAACTCCTGAAGTCAAACTCATAATCACAAAGGTGTCAGAGTATGTTTATTATTCCACAGAGAATATGGCCCCATTTACACCGGGCATTAACATGCGTCTCAGGTGATCCGATCACAAGTGGACAGCTCCTAGTACGTCTGTTAACACCCGACATTAGAATGCGTCTCCACATGCGTCGTGAGTAACCACTTGTGATCTAATCTCACTTCCCCCTCTATATGCGAATAAACACGTACATCTTTTCAAAACACTCTTCTGAGATCATTTTTGAGGTGTTTTGTTTTACGTTGGTGTCGATGCCATGAACAACTGTACCTCCAGCTTTTTAGAAAATCTCCTCATAAATCGCCCGGTTGCGATATGAATCTTCCAGTTTCCGTCGTGCTGACTCTTCGGCCCAAATGGAAATCGGACAGCGTTTTTCCTGTGTACTGAATCCCCTTTGCCTGTTGTTGTGACTTCTTGTTGTTTCGCATGACGCCGCTGGCGCGCGAATGAGTGCGTGCGTACTTGCGCACATGCAGAGGAGGACGTGAGTTGACGTAGGCGGTCCTTCAATGTGGCCCAAGACACGCCGAATGTGGTATAAGTGATCTCAATGCGTCCTCAATGTGTCTTGGGTGCATTCACACCTGTACTGAGAGCTGTCCACTTGTAATTGGATCACCCAAGACACATTTTAATGCCACGTGTAAACAGGGCCAATCTGTCTCTTAAATATCACACATTAGGGTAATTGGGTGTCTTAATATCCTGTTGTTCTCCACAAGATGAAGCCAAAGAGCAAAATGCACGTGTGTTTGTGTGTGTGTTAAGAAGAATTTGTTTGCTCATTTTTGTGCCTGCATCATGTGTATATCTGTTGAAAGGTTGCAACACAAAATCAATTTAAATCCATCTTCTACGCAGAAATTACTTATTTGTCCAATTTATTACAGAGTGTTCCATTCTGTTTTGAAAGACCAGCAAATTCACATGTCTTGATTGAAATTATTGCCACTGGGAGGACCAAGGCGACACCCTCAGAGGAGCTGCTATTCTGGAAAGTGAGAGAATCATTGATTTTCAGCAGGAAATCATCAAGGCGAATCTATGGTAAATGACAAGAGTGGAGATGGCAAATGGTCTGGTTCAGCAGGATATTCAGTTAGCGCTGTATTCTGTTTATAGAGAGGCCGTGGTGTCCAGCCAGGTTCCAGCCGGTGGTTACGTGAAGGCGATTCATTCCCACAGAGGGGAGCGACTTTTGCTGCGTTTCTGAGTTTCTCACACACGCACGCACGCACGCACGCACGCACGCACGCACGCACACACACACACACACACACACACACACACAGACACACACACACACACACACACAAAATGTTTGAAAGAGTTTAAGAGGAAACAGTGAAATCTTTCCAGAAATTAAAAAAGGAAAGCGTCGGGAAAAGCAGCGACACCCTCGGACCGACGTGAGGATCCTGTAGTGAATCCTACGCCAAAGGGTTGTTCTATGAAAATGAGCTTCTTTGATGTTTGATTGAAAATATCCTCTTCCCACAAATCCCTGTAAGAACAGTTTATAAAATTAACTCACATTACTGGAATTGAATTAATAAAGACCGGCTACCTCAGAGCGGCACAAAAAAGACGGTTAGCGGAACAGAGAACCCCTGCCCGGTTTCTTTCACGTTTCTAACCCATCCGTCTGGAGAGCAGAAGCTGTGGGTCAGCTCGCCTTTGATAATCACATTCCAGATTTGGCCAGGATTGAAAAAAACAGAACAACTTGCTAACATTTCTGAGTGTGGCAAACTGTGGAAGCCTCGCTGAGAGCCTGGGCCAAGAACAAATGGCAGGTAGATTTGTGTCTTTTCACAACACACACACACACACACACACACACACACACACACACACACACACACACACACACACACACACACACACACACACACACACACACACACACACACACACACACACACACACACACACAGCACTCTCTGGCCTGATATAAAGACACACATTGGAGGACCTACTCATCTGAGACGTTCGCATGACTGGGATTTTTTACACCTTATTGACTCGGAGGCCCAAGGCGAGGCGGGGCCGGGCCAGAATTTGACAAGGGGAATCATAACAAACATCTGGCTGTTATGACCAAGATATAAAGTCCATGTGAAGTGGTGCATCAGTGAGGCGTATAGTAAATGTCCTATGCTGCTTTTTGTTGCAGGGGAATTTATCTACTGGACAAAGAACCAGATGTAGTGCTGCAGTGATCTCTATTGTGTTGTTAATTCTCTGTCTTGTATGAACAATAAGAGCTGCCGCTAAATTACTCTATTGGTTTGTGTGTGTGTATGTGTGTGTGTGTGTGTGTGTGTGCGTGTGCGTGTGTGCGTGCGTGCGTGGGTGTGTGTCTCTTTGTCCGTGTCCGTGTGTGAGACCAAACCTCCGGAGCTGCTTAAGTGAAAGTGATAAGCCTCTCACATGCCGCTTCCGACCATCATTGAGAATTCATTGCCGTTTCTGAGTATCAAGATCCAAGAGGATGGAGGGGAAAGTGTATTTAAAGAATTCTCGCAGCCTTTAACGCTATTTATTACATCTTACCGGCCGTGGTGAGAAGTGGTTACATGTAATTGCGCCCATAGATCTTTTGGCCCGGAGACAACCAATCCAGATAGACGGCTTTTCAGTTTTTCCGGGATTGGTCAGGCGGAAAGAATCCCAGTGGCTTAGCTACGGGACATTATTTAGCATGGACCCGGAGTGACGTTAAGGAGCATTAGGTTCCGCGGGTTGTTAAAGTGCGTGTCACACTCCAAAGGCATCCATCTGCACAATGCAGGCTTCAATCAATAGATAAGTAATCGGCAGCGATGAGAAGCAGCGTCAGGCATTACTCACTGCTCCGTCCCGATACAGCCGCCGCCGCCCATGAAGAGCGGCGGCGGCGGCGGGGAGCGCCCGGCTCCATCGCAGAGGAACTTATCTTTCAGGCGAGCAAGACAGTATCGACAGCCCAGAACTAAGAGCGCCCTTGTATCGGTGCTCTCATTCAAAGAGATTGCGCTTCCTTCCACCTTTTCCTGCCACAAAGCCCAACGTGTGCCTAAACAAAAAAAAACAACAAATAAAAAACAAAAACAGAGCACCGTGCTTTCACCACACTTAAACCCCCGATCTCTGCCACTTGCGCCGACGCAAATTCACGCTCACCGATGGAATCCACACGTTATGCACCTCGGCCGCTCGGACTCCGTTATCTGGGGCGGAACGATAACGTTTCCATTCTTGAGAAGATTCAGAGCTTACTGAAAGTAAATGATCTTAGCTCTGTCAAAAAAAAAATCAAAAAAATAAAAAGAGAGAGAGAGAGAGAGAGAGAGAGAGAGAGAGAGAGAAACAATACCCCAACATGAATTTAACAATCAAAGCATGGATTCGGACAGGTTCTTGGGGGATTGTAATGGTTGGCTAATGTGCTTCACTGCATGAGAATGTAGCAGGTCTGTACCCGCTCTGCATACTAACTCGACCCAACAGGGGAGCTGAGCTGGTCATGCATCACGTCAGTCTTGGAGCGTAACGAAACCCCACAAAACACTTGTCTGTTGAATATGGATGTTTTTCTCCCTTGTAATGAACTAGAGATTGGCCCCGGTCCATTTCCGGTCGGTACCGTGCAATGTGTTTATCGTATATGCGCAGCGATGCATTTGGCAAAAACAGAGCGACACCATAGTATGCGTCCAACAGCATGGGAGATTCGGCTCCAAAAGAGGGACGCACGGAGAGCGGAAGTCCCTCTGGAACTGAGCGACCGATGGGAGTGGCCTACATCGTTTCATGACGTCATCATAGAGCGGACGCTTTTGTCCAAGGCCATGTACAATTATTCATACACCAATGGATGCAGCCACCCGGAGCAAGTAGAGGTTAAGTGTCTTGCTCAAGGACTCTACAGCATGCTCTCGGGAGGAGCCGGGTATCGAGCCAGCAACCTTCAGATTACTGGACGATCCGCTGACTTTACTGTTTGAATCGTTCGCCATGGCTATAGCAGTACCCCCGACAAATGTTCAGTCAAAAATCTACTTTCGGAGAAAAAATGCTGAGGTGGACGTACCGTACAGTAGACAGGTTTCTCAGCAATGCCATTTCAACATGGGGCAAAAACAGAAAGCAGTTTTTCAAAGATGCAGCGTCAGAGGCACGGAACGTTGTCGCGCAGTCACGGCAAAGGCAAAATGGGTGCACACGGTTTAACATAGGCAGAGAACATTTCATCGCAGCAGAAAAAAGGTACGTCCACGTGATGGATTATAACACCTAATGAAAGACCGTCAAAATGCACCGAAAAGAAAATACCTTTTACTGCTTGGCTGCAGCATCCGAAAATGCTGGAAACCTACAGTATATCATATATGTCCCAGTGGACACCCAATAAAAATCCATTTACTTCTGCCATAACACCCCCCCCCCCCCTCCCCACACACACAAAAAAAACAACAAAAATAAAACCCGCTGTGGATTCTCTCTCAAGAAAATGGGATGTTTAATTCCTGGTTTGAGTGGATTACAAAGCCCCCATGAAAAATTCTCTCAATTATTTACGACGACGGCAGGGTGGGGTGTGATGAGCGCTGTTGCAAAAACAAGCCTCAATCATGTCGCTTTGAGTGTTTGTGTCGCACAGAAACACTTATTAAAAGTTATTTTATCCCTTACTAATTAATTGCTCTTTATATCCAGGATGTAACAAGTGGAATTAACTCGACTGGGGAAAAACAAACGTTGTTCTCTTTGAAGGCAGCACTGGTTTTGCGGATTTGACGCGGGCGGTCGATTGGAAAAGAGCGCCAGACACACCTAAGGGCAGGACATTAATAATCTAAACGCTCCTGCCATTATTAATGCCAATTTATTTTTGTGAAATTTGCATGTGAGTAAATACAGCAAAGATTGAGGTGCGAGACGTAGACCCTCAGCAATGAGTTCGATATACGTCGTTCGACCCCAATAACCCCATTCTAAATAGAGCGGGAGTGTAGTTATCAGCCGATGGAACAGAAATTTAAGGTGTTTTTTACCTCACTCTCAAAAAAGAAACACCAACAGATTAGCGCCTTGACAACACAAACACAATGCCTGATTGATTAAAAGCTCCACTAGATTAGAACCTTCTGCTATACAACAGAAACAACAGAAGCAAACACAGACATGGATTAGTCCTCTTAAAGTGAGAATTAGAGCATCAAATTGCTATCTGGCCCCGCTCTGTTTGCTGTATTTAGCAGAGAGCGCCATTCTTTTAGTGACAGTGGATATTGATTTTCGGACGGACAGCTCCAACTATTGTCCTGATGCAACTACACACAAAGGCTTATTCACCAAAATGCACATTGATGCGTTCACTGGTCGCTTGGTCGACCCTCAAAACATTGAAGAAATGTTGAAGTACGGGAGGGGAGGGGGTTATAATCCCATTTCCTATGCGCTGTATGTCAGAATAAGAATCTGTTTATTCTGCCAAATTACATTCTCATAAACAAGGAATCTGTCAGGATAGGGTAAGGATTGGTGCCTTGCTGTACAGAGAATTGACATAAAATGTTACCATGCATTTCCTTATTTTCTGTGATATATATAATATTACACTGTGGGATGTTAATATTCAACGTGGCCAAATTGTCAAATAATGAGGTAAACTAATGACAAGGTCATCTCTGTGGGAAAAACGCTCAGGCTGCCGACCGCTCCGAATTCAAAGTTTTGTTTCTCCTCTACTCTTTCTACACTTTCTACTCTTTCTATGCATTCTACTCTCAGCTCGTGTCGCATTTCTTTATATGGTCCTCTGCCCCATCCGAACCGCTGTGCGTTTCTACAATCAAAACCATTGAAAACAGCATGTTTTCATTGTAGATGTATTTATTTATTTTCTTTTATTTTGCGGTTATTTCGCGGTGTGGTGTCCGTGTCTCCCACAAGCTTGGTGAACAGCAACGAAAGTCGGAACTAACTTTTAAATGAGGCCTTGTAGATCCAATATGAGTGAAGATCCAGCAACTGGATTGCTAATTTCTCGCCTCAAATTTGTTCAGAAACAGATTTTGGTGGACTGATGGTGAGGTGAAATAAGTGAAAGTTAAATACAATACAAAGAAACCCGGAAGCTGTGCTCAAACGCCATTGGCTCATAGACGTCGGTGCCTTGGGAGGGTGGCTCCACCCACTGAAACAACCCGTTTTGGAACAAGATGTTTATAGAGGCATGTTACAATGGCTTGAATGCATTATCTGAGTGGTATTTTCAGCAACAAACTTCAAAGACATTTTTTGAGGACCTTAGAGACCTGTATTAACTTGTGTAAGAGGGAGCATAACAGGCCCCCTTTAATATACTAAAATAGATGAAAACTTGAAATATACGGAATATCCAAAATGTGATTCTCTGCACAGGATAATTAAAGTTAAAGGCAAAAAGGTGGGGAAAAGTGGCAGCATGGTTACAAGTGTGGCTGTGGGTATAAAATATAAATATAATAGTGGTGTTACAGAATGTAGTTGAACCATGATCCGTACGGATCACCCCGCATGGTTCAGCTCGCACGTGAACCACGGATCAACTCCAAAATGTTACCATCATAGTGAAATACAGTGCCACTGTTACTTTTTAAAGTCATAATTCCATAAATCTTGATGCAGAGTTGCAGTGAATAGAAGATAGACAGATGCGTGAGTGTTTTTACTCTGAAGCGCAACGGTTGGTTGGTAGGGGTGTCACGCAAAGATGTATTTGTCTCCCTTTCCTCTTTTTTTTGCCACAAAATGATCCGATCCATGACTCAAAACCGCAATACGATCGGAACCGTGAGTTTTGTGATCCGCTATGTATACAATGATATGGGCATGGGTAACAATGGATAAGTTGGTATATTATTAATAGTAATAACATAGTTATAATAAATTATTAATATGTTATTACTAAATTATTAGGGTGTTGTGTATACAACAGCGAAAGGGCAACATCACAATCTCTTCCGAACATGTGACACTGTGACGGTGGAAATGGGTTTGTGTCCTCAAACGAGATCCGTCTCCCGCTCGCAGACCCCTTCCTTCGCCCTGTGCCCAGGTAATAAGTCTTACAATAGCTCTATTTCCATACATTTGGCGGATTTGATTACTCGCCATTTTCCAGCTCATTACAGAAGAGTTATGCTGCATTTGTAATGAATGTGCCCAGGCTGAAACGTGATCGAGTTTCCAGCTTTTGCTGAGTGCTTTTAGCTGATTGCTCTCACCTCTGCGGCTGCTCTTCCCGACGCGGCGGCAGCAGGAAGAACACGGAGACCGAATGGGAACTCGAAACAACACACAAACCTGATTACAAAAGGATTTTTTTCTTGTGCTGTGCGGCTGCGAGGCTTGCGGAGAGGCAAACATGAAAACAAATCGAGAAAGTACGTGCTCCAAGGTGGCATTTCAACGGAGGTTTCGATAAAAACTACGGATGCTTATATACATTCCAGGCACATTGTCATCATAGATACATTCGTTAAATGCTCAGAGTACCACAACAGTTTGCAATCACACTGGCCGGGCTATTGCAATGTGCCCCTTTATGCCTAGTACCTCACACCAAAATTCTGCATTGCAACAAACCCAATTGTGGGCCATGAAAATTGGGGAAGATTGCAACAACAAAATGTTGGCGGATTATAAAAGCCAAACATTCTGCTTGAGCCTTTCCACCA
>NC_137199.1:20039762-20104762 GCF_960531495.2 Zeus faber | reverse complement strand
CGAGCATCTAAACAGGGGCAGAACGGGGATGGGAATGGGTCGGGGGGCTAGCTTTGCCCTCATGCTTTCCTGGGCAGTGGTCTTGATGGCCAATTAAGTCGCTCTCTGATGTGCCGTGCTCGGGCCAGCACGCAATTAGGAAGCCTGGAGAATCCGCTCATTACCGCCGAGCACTGTCCTGCGAAATGGCGCTCTATAGCTATAACATTCCCATAATGTTAAATTATTCAAAAGGAGGAAAAAAAAGAGAGAGAGAGGGGTAGTAGTGCTTGTTTCAAGCTGTATGAAAATCACATGTGAAAAATTTGATGATGGAGCGATTGCAACCGAGACTGTAAATGTTTCACGACGAGTCCCTCCAGGTATATATTGAATCCGAGAGGGTGTTTGTCATCTTTAAATTGATATGCAGTGTTTTTTAAAGTGCGCTATGTCGATATGACACCAATAAGCAATGAATATGTCACATACTGATACACTGGAAGCGATATTGTCACTTGATTGACAGCTCACTGCCTCCCATATTGATTTTTCTCTGCAGCGCAGGCTGCACGCCGCTGAATGGGAAGCCCATAAACATGGTCAGAGAGGGGAAGGCTTTCTTTCCAGATCACTGACCTTGATAATGCCAAGTTCATTGTGTGAATAAAGTTGAGTAAAGTTTAATGTGTGAACAAACATCACATTTTTCAGTAGGAGTATATTTTTTATTGGGGCAACTATATATTGTGATGATGGTTCTTGGCTTTCCGCGGGGATTGTAAAGGAGGGATCTCCTGAGGCCAAACCACACTTAACAAAGTGCCAGTAATGGCAACGGAGAAGAAAGCTTCTAAATGGATTGGATGGAATGGATTGAATGGTTTGAAAATCTGCCAGCAAAAGTGCTGTTATCTTAATGTCTATAATATAGACATTAAGATTCTTTCTACAAGTCTTAATATTATAAAGACTTTTGGTTCTCCATATAGGAGAGAAATGACTACTACTCCTGGCCACCAGACTCCACCAGATTGTGTGAATGCACCATCATCATGACTATGATGATGGTGCAGAGAGAAGCAGCACTAGGGTGCAGGTTGAAGTTTATACTGGTTTACTACATCATCATCATCATCATCATCATCATCATCATCATCATCAATAGAAATTCTGCCGAAATGAAACACTAACTAAAGCTATCCATATGAAGTTGACTGAAGTTGTCTTGATTTGCACAATTTGAAAATGATAAGGGAAAAAGCCATGAGGAAGCATTAAGCAGTAAACTGTGCAGGGAGAAGCAAGGAAGCCATGAGGGGCCGATCCAAGGGCTCTACCTAAATAAGAACAAACTTTATTACCAACATTACCTCCAAAAACAATGCAGGGACAAAACAAAAAAGACAAAGCATACTAATAATGGCAGAAAGCAAAAAAGACAAAACAAAGGAAAGGCATATTGTGTGTGTGTGTGTGTGTGTGTGTGTGTGTGTGTGTGTGTGTGTGTGTGTGTGTGTGTGTGTGTGTGTGTGTGTGTAAAAGTCTGCATCTGTGTGTGTGTGTGTGTATATATGGTACACGGAGGTTAAAGTTACAATAACAACAAAGTAAATAAAGAAGTATTATACAAATATGACAGCGATTTCATTGGTTTTATTCATTGAATTCATTGAATCTTTCATATGGAAAAAAATGTCCTCTTCTGGTAAGATCTTATGAGCTGTTATGAGCTGGTAAGCTGTAAATACAGATCTGATGAGCTGCCTTGGATTTATTTTAAAATAAAACAGCTGAACTGGCCTCGACATGATTTTCTCCCCTCAAATATACCTTGTAAATAAAAAATTGTATGATTGTATGTTGATGTCATCAAAATAGGCTGAAAGAGGCTCGAGTTCATGGAAAAGTGGAGCAGGTACAATGTGATGTTGAGTGGGTTCAACTCCAACAAATTGTTTCTGAAGGAGGAAGATTCGATGAAGGGTGAGAAGTGTGTTAGCTCGGACTACTGCAATATGATTGGTATGAATAAATCTGACTGCAGCAGAGAGTAAAGAGACAATGTGGGTTGACAAAATAGCTAAGCACTTTCATTAAGCCATAGGTTTTTTTGTGTTTTTTTGCTGACAAACTCAAACTGTTCTCTTCAAATCAAATTCTTGTAGCGAATGAATACAAGGAATCTTTTAGATGAGACTAAAATTGTTTCTTCAGTCTCATTTCAGATTTTAGCAAGTTTGCAATAAATCCTCCTTTTGCCACTACGGATAATTATGCTGTTCCAATGTTCAAGGACAACTTGTCCATTCTAAACTATTCAGCATACTCAATTGAACTAGAATTAGCCTAAACAATAGTGGTTCAATAATTGACCCCTGGGGGACACCAGCCTTTATTATAGCAGAAAACAGCCCAACAAATTGCTATCTGTTTGAGAAAGATTTTACATAATGTTCTTGATAACAATACTTCTGCAATTTATCAAATACACTTGAAAGCATCCCTGCCCACCCGCAGGGAGAGGGAGGGGGAGGGACACCATAGAGCGCACCTGGTTTTGTACAATGGCCGAATAGACCTTGGCTGTTATATGACTTGGAGTCTTGGAGTCAATGATTCCCATGAGATGGCTGCCCCATACCCCTTCCACATGAAGTAATTCTTCAGTTTTTGTGACCACTGCCCCAGCAATTCAATCTGCATAACTTTGATGCAAATACAGTACATTACAAGTTTTAATGTAGATGAGACACTGGCTCCTTTATCTAGTCAGTTTTTACCTTTGATTTGATTTGTTGGTTTGGCAACCTCAGTCTGATTTGTAAAATTGGATGGGTTTTTGTCACCTGTATCAGTTGGACTATCAACACCCTGAATATAGTGAGATGGTCTTGATACCGTATATCCACACTTTGCCCCACATGTCTTTCTGATGAAGTTTTTCTCACCTTACATTGATTTTCCTGGATGGTTATGCTGACAGTGTGCATCCTGAAATATATATGAGAAATTACATAGCTATTCATTGTTTAATAAGTATGTATGACGTATGAAGCAAATTGCCTCTTGGGGACACTAAAGATTTACTCTATAAACTTTGAAGAGTAAATATATTTAATTGCAGTTATAATCTGATGACATAATATGATCATGAATCCTCAATGTATTCATAGCCTTCATATTTACGTACACAGTTATGGGAGCAGGGGCACAGCAATATCTTAAACAAGTGACGCATTTTTCATCGTATTTATTTTTATGACCAAAAATACAGGCATAAGATAGGTACCATCTGTGGCTTTTATTGTTTTTAATCATTAAGACATGGCAATGTCTTGTTAAAAAAAAACAAGCGTACACAAATAAACTTGACATGCAACCAAAATATGAGTCATATCTAAGTATTGTCTGTTTTTTATAGTATACGTGCTTTATGAGAGGCAGTACAAATACCATTATATTCTTTAATTTTCTTTTGCCTTGAGGAAGCATATTCATTTTTTGGGGGGTGTGCGGGGGAAGGCACAGGGACTTTTCGACCTTTTTTTGGGCAATATTTCCTGTACAGTTAATATCATCCTCCCTGGGGACGTTTAATGGCATCAGATCCTGGCCGCACGGCGTGTAGTCGCAGAGCAGACATACCAGTGCATGATTTCAAAGCAAGATAATACGACGTCCTGCAGATTCTGGGTTCAGTTTTCATTCATACCCAATAGCTGATGCCCTGCCTACTTGTTCAAGTGAAAATTCGACATGGCAACACTGCCTTGGGATCCTAATGAATGTGAAATAGCGTCTTTGCTTGATGAAGGCTTAATACAAAATCAACCCACAACAGGGAGTGAAGGAAGTTTTTCAAGTGATATAAATATCAACCTCTGGTGATATGTTGTGATTTAAGTGTTTTCGGTGAAAATGATCAATGGATCTACGAGGGAATCAAACCTTACACCACCACCACTTCTAATCATTGACATTCAGCATCACAAAAGCCATTTCAAACTGCACTTTAGTCGATGAAGAGTGAGGTTATGTAATTTTGCTCAAATAATTTGAGGCTGTCAAGTGAAAATAATGATGCATCGGAGGGTGTGGCTTTTAAAAAAAACCCAAAGGTGGCCAAAGATGACGACGAAAGATGTAACCATTGACAAAGAACTGTAACTGATGGGGTCATGGCGGGATCAAACATGAAGGCAGTCCTGGTGATAAGGCTTATGGTTATGGGGTTACAAGTCGCAAATGCTTTGCATCCTTCTGTTCGTAGCAAAGCCCCAGCGTGGTGTTACATCCCTTTCCAGAAAAGTCTACCAGAAGGACTCCATTAAGCAGGTTGGGGCTCGCTGCTTTACCACTCAGTCTGGCAGCCTCTCTTACCCATGGCCTCCTATTCCCCACGTTCCCCGGTTAGCACCAGAGGCAGGTGGCATAAGCGCCAACCATATGGCCGCCGCTGTAAGAATAACACTGATCGGGGGGTCGAGTCCTGTGGGGGCGGAGCCGTACTTTGACAGAGATCAATGGCGGGCGCTGATCACCTGAGGACCGGCCCTGTGTGGGAAGGCGTATGATCTGTTTGGACGCCCGTTTACCACGCAGCGAGGCATGAGGGGAATATGCTGCATCTCAAGAAAAGAGATAAAAAGTTGAGGCTAAAGCGTATACTGTATAGGAACAAGCAAAGAAAATACTCTGATTGGACCGCAGGGACTAAAGTGTCCACCGGGGCCGAGAGGGAGCAGAGGAGTGTGGCTTCTTCCTCTTATTCCCCAAACCTGTCCAATCTTAAGAGATCTGCTCTCTCTAGCGTCATTGTAACTAATACACACATGCACGCACGCGCGCGCGCGCACACACACACACACACACACACACACACACACACACACACACACACACACACACACACACACACACACACACACACACACACACACACACACACACACACACACACACACACACAATGTGTTCTCTTCCATACACCTACCTGACAGGAATGGACGCAAATTAATTTTATATATTGGATTTATTCTTAAAAAGAAAATCCAGAACTCATAAGTCCTGGTAGTATGTTATTTAAGATCTCATCATAATGTTTACATAATGATGTAACCACAAAACAAACGGTTGTGCCATTGTTAGACCATTGAGTCCTGATTTGTAAAGAAAAACACTTGTTTCTCAACATGTAACTTTTGTCTGAATAATAACAAGTATAAATAATAACAAAAATATGAGAATATTTAAACAACACACCTATATGGTTAAGAGCTTTATCAAAGACTTTAGAATAAACAACAAGTTCCTTATTACAGTACTTTTAAGCTTCTCACCAAAATAAGCGCAGAAAAACAGATTATTTTTTCCAGAGGGGAATGCTGGTAGTAAAAGGCAAATTTCCAGCGGTGTCTTGTCTTCTAGATGTACTACAATGCGATCGGGTCGGTCCTCAACTCTCACCTTGTGCGTCTGCGTGTCCGCGCCATATTGGAGCGGCGGAGATCCGCCGCAGTTTGTGTTGAAGGATGCGGCGCAGCGGAACCCTCCGCCGCGGAGCCGTCCGCAGCTCGCCCAACTCCGAACCAAATTCCATAAAAGTGGGTTCGGCGAGTCGCAGTCGATTCCGCAGGGGGGGCGCGCACCCCCCAGCGCACACTGCATTACTAGCAGATCATGACAGCCCCAATATGGCGACCACCTCGGACGATATAGAGTGCTGTGGGAATGAGTCCTAGAACCTGGAAATTAGTTTGCATTTTTCGCACTTTCGGTTCCTTCGTCCCGAAGTCAATGGGTTTTTCGAATGGCTTTTTGGTTCGATGCCTGAATGGTCTGTGGTTAACACAAGCTTAAGAGTTTTTCATGTTTTGTTCTACGACATTTAATATGTCAGTAAATACCCCACACGTGAATTTTGAAGCTTTTCCGTGTCTTAGAAAAGGCGATTGCTGACAAGTGGCTAAATGAGGCGACAGTACAGAGGCTGTCGGGGACATTAAACCTCCTCAAGCCAACACAGAAAGTCATCTTGTCACTATTCCACCTTTACAGCCTCTAGTTGTGTTTATACTCGGGCTCTTGCAAACTTGGAACAAAGTTGAAGGCGTAGTGGTGGTGACGTTGAAGTCATGCGACTGTGGTGCAGTACCTTAATAGCCTAACGTCAGCATTCTACTACTGCCGATGGCATTTACGCTTCAAAAACCATAAAAGTGTGTTGTGTTTTTGTGCGTATTTGAATTTGTCATTATCTTGCCGAACAAAAACGTGTTAGTATCAGAAACTTGTTTTGCCACAGAGCTTAATTTCTGCAAGAATCCAAAATCCAATGAAAGAATCTTATTGGCTTTTGGTCGAGGAAACCAAGTTCAAATTTGAACGCTTCGAACACCCATAATAAATACTACTCAGAGATATTATTATGAGACTGATCATTTCTAACTGTCACTCGAATTGAATCATCTTGATATTACAAATGACTTGCAGGTGGAGAAGCGTTGGAAATGGAATGTGTAATCAGTTTTCGTAACAATTACTTGTTACGGAAATTGATATTTAATCAGACCAAGCACATAAACATTCCCCTATACGAGCTTCTTTCATATCATTATGAAGCGACACATATGCAATTTATTAGACATGTACAGGCTGTATAATAGATTAAAGATATATATATTTTTCTTGTCATAATAAACTGGTGTTTTTGATGGTATTTGATGGTATTGTAATTTTAAAGTTTCACTAAAAACTCGCCCCTACGTTAACATAAATGGGTATACCGTTATGTAGAAATATGAATTTATAATTTTACAGATATGTAACATTACAAACGAAGAAGGGAAAATATTTTTCTTTGGTTACATACATTTCTTTGGTAACATATTATATATTATTATTATATTAATTAATTAATTAATTAATTAATTAATTAATTAATTAATTAATTATATTATTAATTAATTCTAATATTACATAATTACATGACGAAAATTATATAATGTTATATAATGTTAAATAATAATGTTCTGAATTAATACATATTTGCCTCTTGGGTGAATACATATTTTTTTATATATATAATGGAGAATTATTGCCGCAAAATTGTAATAGTATATTTTTTAATTGTAACACTACACAATGCATGGCAGTATGATTAATAAAATCATTTTATACAAGCATTATACAGGCATGTATTTCTCGTTATTAAAATGAATCCTTGCTAGAATAAGCAAATTATTGTGGAAACACGGCCTTGGAAACCTGAATCCGGCTCAAACAGCTGGGGAGTGAATTCAACATTTATTCTTGGTGCACTAATGAGGCATAGTTCACAGAATACAAACTGTATATTTAGTCTCTCCTGGCAGGCGGAGAGGACATAGATGGACATTATGAGATGGAATGGTTTCTGGTGCAGAGATTTAGTCATTATGCTGGGAAAGCAGCAACGTCAGAGTGGTTTGAGGAGAAGCAGAACTTCTCTGCATCCTTCTGACAGGGACTGCATGACTTCACCCCACCCCAACCCCCCCCCACACACACACACACACACACACACACACACACACGCCTCAGTACGAAGCAGCGCTCTTGTCAAAGGATGTAATATTTATCTGTTAAATGTCTTACAACCCTAACCGCTTCCCTCACCCACCGCGGCGCCGCTGTCGGCCCAGCGCGGCCGGCCGTGTAGCGCAGCACGGCGGCGGCGGGGGCGCCACCGCTTCGGCCGCACTTTGCCACGGCTACACAACTTTAAATGCAGACGTTCCATCTTGGAAGTCAGCAACATCAGACAAACATCCATTTTTCCTATCACTCACTCTCCTCGGCGTGGCAGTATCGGTGTTGCGAGGGATAAGCAGATACATCCCTTGGGTAGTGAAGTGGGCAGGAATATTCAGACAGCAGATAAGGCGGGAGTCAGCGGAGGCCTCCTCGAGGCTGGTGTGGCTGATCCACATCAAACTGGCTTTCTTCCAACCCCAGAATCACTTGAACCCTCCATGCCACAGGGAGGATAATTACATTGCACCTCAAAGCACATCACGGAGCCCCCACACTTTCATCTGGAGATTTGATGTGTGTGTGTGTGTGTGTGTGTGTGTGTGTGTGTGTTTGGTGTTATTTCCCCCATTACCACACACACACACACACACACACACTCACACAGACACACACACACGTGCGACCGCACAAGTTCTGAATGAGCTTGGCTATGTTGGTGCCCGCCCCCCTCTGGTCCTCTCTCCCACACAATTGTTCGATTCTAAATGCAGATGTCGCTCCCCTTGGCCCGTGACGCCGGGGTGTCGTCCGACGCGCACCTGTATGCTGCGGGCGCGCGGGAGACATAACGAAATGCAGGAAGCGACCCCTGGGTCCTGCAGCCTTTTAGATTTACATTCCATTAGGTCGCTCGATTGAGTCCACCTGCCCTGTGCATCCATTCAGAGGTGAACCTCTGTTCCCGCCATCTGTGGGGGGACAGCTTGGGCCCGGTGACTGTAACCGCAAGTGATGGCCACGGCAGATACGCTGGGGGTGAGTGAGTCATCGGCACTTGAGACTCTGAACTACCGCCAGGGCTGCACATCGCTCTTTAGACTACGAGACATGGGTGTGATCCGCAGTGTTTTCAGAAATATTGTCCCTTTGTCAATCTTGCGGCCTCAGAATGATGTTTGCGGCATATGTGAGGCTGAACGAGGACACACTGCGGAGGGTTAATGGAGTGCGGGAGTGATGTTTGGATCTGCTGACCCGTGATCTCCACTCTGTCAGTTTTTTTTTTACTTTTGTTGGCTGACATTTCAGTATCAAATATTTTACAATATGGTGCACACGAACACAACTATTGGATGCCTATTTTTTTTTATTGTAAATGTTATGCAAATACAAATTGCATGTATCCGTTATTAAAATGATTGATAGAGATGTGCCATTCCAGCCAAATCAGAGCGTTATATTACAGTTATATTAACATAATTTAACATTAGTTTGTTTAAAGTGTTCTCGTAGTTGCAGTAGTACCAGTATCAGTAGTAGTAGTGGTTGTGTTGATTTGCCAAACATAGCAGTGATGTGGGTTTTATGTGGGCATTTATAATTCTATGATGATTATGTGGTGTGATTGATTTATGTGTATTAAGGACCGAAGTTGTATCAAGAGCAGAATTTTAAATTAAAGCTGATCCGAGCACAGATTACCTCAGGGCTAACTTCCCTCAGACCAAATGCGAGTAAGAAATAAGCAATGAACATAGATATAAATATTTACGTCGGTAGACAGGGGCGTGAGATAATTGAAAATGCCTTTTCTTTTCATGCATGAGCACAATGCAAAATGAAAGGTTTTGGTTTTGCAGAAGAGCAGTGAACTTATCATCAGCAACTCGCTTTAGACGTCCAAGGGCAAGGCACTGAATGTTATGAATATTTGCATCACATAGACAAGATGGCTTAAAAAAACGAAACTGAACATTTCACTGTGATTTGATTCTTGCCTTCAATAACTAAAATAAATCAGTGACACATTTCAAGGCCATTTATTTTATGATTGGCTCTCAAACTCAGATGCAACTTGGCTTCAGTGGCAACCAATTTGCTATGGTACTACATCATTAAAGGCATGTGATATTTCACTAAGTGAATTTAAAAAACAAACCAAAAATAGCACCACTAAAAAATGTTTAATGTCCTTAAACAGCTTTGGCTTTAATATGTCCCAGAAGTAAAAAAAGGAGAATTTGATTTTGTCTGAAAGTGTCTAACAGCACGCAGATGGACATTTAATACCAACATAAATAATGCGCACTATATTTTATCATAAGCTTTGAGCGGTACACATTTCATTATTTACGGTCGTCCTCCAGTCCCTGATCTCACTGCATGGTCAGCAAACACTCACCCAAAGCCCACTCCATCCTACACAGGGCCTTGGAATGGCTGCCCTCTGCCCTACAGCTAGGACTAACCGGAGGGAGGCAACCTCCACATATGAGGCTGTTCGCCTACTTAACTCCTTCCTAAACTCTTGCCAAGCACACACACATATACACACACAGACACACACCCATACACACACGCACGCACACACATACACACACACCTACACACATTGGTCCGCCACAAGTCTGTGTTGGTCTGTATTGTCTTGATTATGTCCTATGTTTGAATGTTATTTTTTTCACAATTTAACCATCTCAGTGTATAAGTATATAAATACACATAACTTTTTTTTTGAGTAACAGCCTCGACATCCTTGCTACCTCAAAGAGACCTCGGCTTAAAGATGTCTTTAAAAAGACCGACCTTCAGACGAGCATTGATCGATGTGACTGCTAATTTGAGCGCCCGCACAAGGTAAATTCACGGAGCGTCTCTTGACCCGAATAAAAAAAGCTTTAAGCGTCGAACCCTTGAACCGGTTCCAGCGGCACAGAGCGGCCCTGGTGAAGGTCCTGATCCTTGGTTCCCCTCCCTGGGCCGGGCACATCGCGGCCCTAAGACCCGTGTAAATGTTTGTGCACAGAGGCCGGGCCGGATCGTACACGTGGCCCTGAGAGGGCGTCTGATTTACGAGCTGCCGTTTACTGCCTATTGAGTGCAATTACATAGACTGCGAGCTGTATGCAAACAAAGCGGCAGACAAGCAGACATTTTAGGCCACGAGGAAGCTGCGGTTATGCCTTGAGTTTATAGCAGATTGAGAGCATGGCATTGCATTTTTTCGCCCTGCTTCTCTCTGGTTAGATACCGTATCAGTGTGTAAATGATCACGTGATTGTGGGAGACACAGCTGAGCAAATACGCATCACTAAATCAATATATTTTAACACAATGTGTTATTGTAATACTGTGTTGTAATTGCACGGCGACATTGATCCGTGTTGCCGTTTGAACAAAGATGAATAAATGCTGAGCGCTCCTTGTGTCGTTCAATTATTTTTCACTGAACATCTATTTTAAAGAGTATTGCACGACTCTTGCCAGCTCCAAAAAACCATATGTACAAACTGGGAGACGATAATAGAAAAATGATTGTTGTAAAAATAAGCTGTTACTAAAAGAAAACATGGGCGTACAAAGTATTTCAACTCCGAAAATACACGGAGAGCTGAGGGGGAAAACGTTGCGAATTCCTCTCTGAAAGCCTCTCATGTGTTTTTCCCCATTACCCTGGAAAGAAGAAGGAAGGAGGGAGGGCCCTGCTCCAGATCCTTGAGCTGATTGAAATACGCTGCTCATTAGAGTCTATTGACAGAATTCATGAATCAGAGCATGTCAGAATGTGACAGGTGCCTTACCTGTAAAGTGGTCCTTCTTATTAACAGACAGATAGCCTAACTATTGTACCAGGGGAAATGTCTCAATCCATTACCATTTTCATAAGAATGCAAATCAGGTCCATCATTTTAGTTCAACCGATCTCTGACGTGCCATTATTAAGGGACCATAAAATGTAGTTTGCACGATAAAATCTAGTCAAAATGAAGTTATTAATCATGAAAAGCAACGCATATATGTCTGTATATGTTGCATATATAAATATATGTATTGAAATAATATAGTCAATCATACTAAATGTTCTAAGTAGAGAATATCTTATTAAAAATGAAGTTAACTGAGTATATTTTATTTATGAAGCGCCTTTCCAAACCAGAGTTACAAGGGGCTGTACAATAACGACATTAAAGAAAACAGAAATCAAAAATAGAAAGGTCGAAACAGAAATATAGAAAATGGACAATAGAAAAACATTAAAAATTGCACAGAAGGAAAACACACACATTACAAGACAAAGTGCTTACGATAGCGGTGGGTTTTTAACGGATTCTGCATTTTTTATAACCGAGGCTTCCAGAGAGTGGGAGCTGTAAACAGCAAAAGCTCGGTCACCCTTGGTTTTTCGCCTCGATTTTGAGACAGCTGGAAGGCCTTGGTCAGCAGACCTGAGAGATCTGGCACCCCTTTTCCACCGAGGCATTTCGGGGGCCAGTTCGGAGCCGGCGCCTAATCTGGAACCGGTTCTTCACGTTTCAACAGCAGAAGATCCGGCTCTGGAACCGGAAAAATTGTTCCAGAGCGTCACCATTTACGTCAGGGGCTGGGGACAAGCCAGCCCGACCAAAACCGCCATATTTTTTTACAGTTTTTTTTTTTTTTTACCTCTTTTTGCTCTCAAGTGGACAAATCAACTGGACCTATCGTAAATGAGACCATATTTTATTGAGTCGGAGCACACCTTTTCTTTTAATTATTACAACGTTCCAGCTGCAGCCCCCCCCCCCCCCCCCAGTTTTCAACATTCTCTATCAAATTGTACCGGTTTTCACCACAATTACAATAATAATAATAATAATATTATACTTGTTTTCAGCACTAACATAGAAAGCCAGATCATGTTCTGCCGTCATATGACCTAACCCAATAAAAAACAGTCGTCGCGCATGGTGGAAATACAGATGTAAAAAATCATTAAGATCATTAAGCAAGATTCCCCCCCCGAAATGCCTCGGTGGAAAAGGGGTGCAGAAAATCTCACTGAGGCCAGGGGACACAAAAGTTCCAAAATGCGGGGGGGTGCAATTTTTAAATAGATTCAGCTCATTCAATGCTCGGTTACCTCGGTTTGATCAACGGGTATTTTACACTTAAAATTTTAATGTTAATATAAAAAACCCACGACAAGCCAACCTAAGTCCAACAGCAGGAAGGAGTGAATGCTGGCAGGTTCAAGGTGGCTGCAATAATGGGAGCGAGGGATTTATGTTAAACGTGCGCTGCCTTACAGTACAAAGCAATGTCTTCTCAAGGCTCTGCAGGAGATCTGCCTGAACCCTGTTCATAAATTTTATATTAATGCCAGAGGGAACCAAGGTTGTTTTTCCAGTATTTTTCCAGGGCCATTAAACGCGTCTAATATCGTTCAACATTCTCTCATTTTCGCCATCCGGCGAAAACAGTATGTTGTACAGTATGTTGGTAGAATGTTTGTTCCTGTCTAAGCCTGCTGCAACTTCTGAAGCTGTGCTCCTCTGGAAGCTTGACTGGTTTAGAGATAAAAAAAAAAAACGAAAAAAGAGGCTAACACACTCACCTTCCTCAGCACCTGTAGCTTCTGTAACCTTGCCATTTCATGAGATGATAAGATGAGCCGTCGAGGTGGGGAGGGAAAGGCAATCCGCCTCAAATCTCGTAGGCTTCTCTCTGTTGTAGTTTATTCCAGAGGAATAGCAATTCGGCCTGATAACAAGTCAGAGGATCTTTTTATTTCCATAAAAATGCGAGCGCTGTCTGTCAAATATGTGCTTCAGGTGAGAGAAAGGAAAAGGTGGACTTGTGCAATTTGTAAACTTCTAAGGCAGCAGCTGTCATGGCGTGTCGACTGCCATTTTTTGACAGAGCACTCAATGGTGTGAAGACGCCTTGACTTGTCTATTCAGAGATGTGCAGAGCTTCCTCTTACGAGTTCAACATATGCATTACAGGGGATTTTGTGAAGTGGGTAACAAGCAAACACCAAGAAACCTAAGTGACGCATTTCAAAAAGCTATATTTCCTAGAAAAAAGCACCCTTTCAAGTATGTTTTCGCCATTCCTAATCATAGAACTCATAGAAGAAGTCTACAATGTTGGTGTGCTCAACTCCGCCTTTGCAAAATGTAAAATGTAGTTTAGTCAGTGAGTAGTCAGTTTAACCCGACATGTCTTGGGCTCGATAATAAACAGAATATGTGATCATTTGCTACGTGACTTACAGTCAGTCCTGCTTCTTCAGATCTTATAGCTCCATCATTAATGGAAAGACGTTCTCCTAAAATATGAAAATAACACCAAACCCTCCCACTTCTAGCCTCCATGTTACAGTGCTGGGAAGAGCAGACTGTATGCAGCTGTGTTGTTGGGTTTTGGCCAAATGCAATGTTCCTATTTCACGACTGAAATTAACCAACTCATCCATCATTCTTTCCGAAGTCTTGCTGCCTACCTAGGTGGCCTTCTGAAAAAACCTAAAACGGGTAGCGATGTTCAAAGCAGCTGCCGACCACTATACACGATTTACACGCCGTGCGCCTGACAGTGGATTGGTAGGGCACAGAGTCTTCAGAAAGGGGTTTTTAAAACCCTTTTTGCAGCCTCAAGGAAATATTTGAGCTTCTGAGGTTCTCTGAAATGCCCCATAAACCTGTGTGGTGCAGGGTCCAGGAGATAACGCACATTTCCTTCAAAGCAAAAAGCTATAGATGTCACTTTCCTCCAACGCACGTAACATTTTCTGGATGTGTCTGAATGCGGTCTTGTGATAAGGACTTAAAGCAGATTAGATTATTAAAGCAGTGAGTCAACTTCACGCAGGAATCGAGAGAAATCTTATGGTTCAAAGAAACGTGTCTGACCGCTAGGTGACTACATGAGGGGAAGTTAATGGTCTACTTATCTGCAGCACAATCTGTTTTGTCTAGCCTAAATGAACGATGAATATTAATCCGCCTGTATTTAATAAATGGGTTTTTTTTGTGAATAGACACCGTGTTCACCATTCAATCAATGAATAGTATACACGATAGATAGATAGATAGATAGATAGATAGATAGATAGATAGATAGATAGATAGATAGATAGATAGATAGATAGATAGATAGATAGATAGATAAATAGATAGATAGATAGATAGATAGATAGATAGATAGATACATAGATACATAGATACATAGATACATAGATACATAGATAGAAATTGCAATGTCACAGCAGCTCACATCAAAAATAGGCCATGATAAAAAGTAATACGTATAAAAATAGTAAAAAGAAAATAGAAAAACTGGAAATGTACAGTAAACCTAGAAAATTAACAACAAAAACAGACCTAACAATAAACTGAAACACTAACAATGGGCAGTAAAAATGTGTCAATTTATAATAATGATAAACAACAGACGGATGGACACTGGAAATAAACAAAAAGTCATTAAATGAACCTAAAAGATAAATAATAAACAAACCTAAAAATTAACGAGAAGTTAGAAAAAAAAAAAACAACAAAGTATAACCCCCGTATACAAAATGCCATTTTAACATAACCTATATACGGAATTTTCCGGTGCTTACCATTATTATTCCGCATTCTGTAAAACTATGACAACTTTGGGATTGACACAACACTCTCTTCAGTCAAGATGGTACCTTGTTTTGCTGCGGAATGATGAGAGCATGGAAAACATCGCCCCAAGCAAGACAGGAGCAACCCAAGTGGTTTGATCTCTCCTTGAGCTCCATTTTCAATTGCGAGTCAAAAGATGTGAGAGTCTATGTCTGGCATTTAAGAGGCCTGAGCTCGGAGGGAAAGACGCTGAACTTATTCTTAACTTGAATCACTTGTCATGGGGATGCTTATACAAAAACAACCTAATGGGCGCATGGATATGCACACGCATGCACCTACCCACAAGCACACACGTGTACACACACACAGACACACACACACACACACACACACACACACACACACACACACACACACACACACACACACACACACACACACACACACACACACACACACACACACACACACACACACACACAGACACACAATTAGAAAAGGCTCTGGAGACGGGAAAATTATTGTTTGTCTGAGCTGTGGCATAGAGAATTGAAATCCACAGCCGCAGATAAGAGATCAATCTTTCTCAGTGGGCTGCGTAAATAAATCTGATTACGGACAGAATCACTTCCCTACAGAATTGTTTTATCTACTGGTTCCATGCCTCGGTGCAAGATAACTCTCAAATCACTTGGCAGGGCCGGACGGGGGGGTCGGGGGGCCGGGGTGGTGGCTCACCTGACGACCAAACCCACAACCAAAATTCCAAAATCTGGAGTCAACATAAAGAGTGTGAGGGTTTAGGGCTTCGGGAGTTTATTTTCAGAACCTGTGCAGCGGCTTGTGTATGGGGAGCTCACACTCAGTGCTCAGTGGCGTATCATTTTGGTTTTCATTCCCAGAAAAGAAGGGGGTTGCTTTTACTTTAACTACGGGGCTGCAGTCTATGGTCACAGACGGTCACGCGTGTGCACCCAAATTGACTTTACTGTGACTCACAGAGAGTTTAGTCCAAAGAGACAAATTTTCTGGCCTCTACCTCGGGAAAAGCACTAAGCAACTGGAACACTCATCAAATGGTTAACTGCTCCAAACTCTGATGGCGGTAAAAAAAAAAAAAATTGGAAATAAAAGGATCGGGCAAAAACACAAACCATACAAACGATGCAAGTTCAAACCCGAAAATGAAATTTCATTCCAATCCTTTATCCACAGATATAGGACTAAATAAGTAAATAGAATATACACATTAAATCAAAAGCGATGCGAACCAACAAAAACGATGGTAATGTGAAAATGTTCTGTTAAACTGGTATTTATTTATTTAAAGTATATTTCCCCCGTGTACTTGTTAAAGAATAACATTTTAAAATGAGTGCTGTTTTGCTTCATTTTCCAAATATCCTATGTTGTAGACATTCACACAGTTTTTAGGTGAGCATTTAATTTCATTCAGGTCACATTCACACAAAACTCCATTTTCCAGCAATTACGATAAGTCGGCAAAGCTTCACAAAACATTCACGCAGTCCCTAGTCGAGTATCAATCGTGTTATTTATTTGGATCCTTAACAGCCCCCGAGTATGTTTGGGTGTTCCTCTTGATCGGACGAGACATTAGAGGCATTTAGACTAAGGTCATGGTCTGAATAAGCATGGGCGTGATTTCAAATGAATTTGGGCAAATCACATTGGAGCACATCTCGGAACTACATCAACAAGCGGGCGCGGTGACAAAGCGGTCCATTAAAAAAACACCAGATAAAAGACAAATTTGGTGCCGTTTTGCTGGGAGGGATGCTGATTTCTGAATTCAAATAAGGTCAAAAGAGGAAAAAAAATGAGTCACAGGGCCGGCGATAAGATATTGGCTGCAAAGGAAAAATAAAGCCTCTAACCCCTCTGGAAAATGAATAATGCTCTGGATCCGTGCAGATGTGGTTAAGTCTCTTATTACTGTACCTCCACTGAAAAGAATATGAATCACCACAATGAGGAAGGCCTAAATAAACAACTGATGAGAGCAATAAAGATAATAGAACTTACAAAAAGTTGCGCTTATCGGGCAAAAAGGCAAAGCCAAATATTTTTGTGCGAGAGAGACCGTGATAAGAAAAGCAGTGCTCAAAGGACATAAACACATATCATAAATCATCACAGATTAGATGTACTAAGCTTATGTGTGTCTAATGTGTAATGAAGGAGTTAGGGGCGAGTAGAAGGGCGAGGTCGGGGTGCAGACGCATTAGTAACAATGTGGGGTTTTAAGCTTGCTTGTAGGCTGTTGTATCAGATCCCTATGAATCATCAACAACAATTTGCAGCGTGGAATTTGCCAAATGAAAACCAGCTCAGCATGAATCACATTTCTTGATGTGAGGAACAAGGGGGGGACGGGGGGATGACAGTATCAGATTATTAAAGAAATGACGTAAGGCTCGTATGTAACGGAGCTGATAACCTAGTGGAGGCAGAGGAAGGTACAGAGAGTGTAATGGAAAAAGGTGATTCCATCAGCTTACTGTCACCTGTCCTCAGACAAGGAATAAAGAGAAATATGGCTGCACCCAAACTGTCCATCACTTATGAGCCGCGGTTCATCCCCAGCACGGGATTCTGCTTGGAGGATAATGCTAGATCACAGCACGTTATCTCTGTTCGCTTCCTCCAGAGTGGAGAAAGTGGTTGTGTTATTAAACAGGAGCCAGGAGACAATTGATTGCTTTTCAGGCCTTTTGGCTACAAGGTGCCGAGCAGAAAAACATATCTTAAACTGTCCCAAGGTGTCTCACCATTCTGTGTCATCCCACTGCATTAAGTACTAGTGGGTTTACGGTATATAGCTCATATCATCATTATGGAATACAATATTTGTGAACGGGAGACCAATTTGGTAATTTCTGGGCCATAGGTAAGCTGCTTACCTCCACCTCGAGAAGTAGGACCAGAGACTCTGGGATAATTCAATAAGTTTAGCTCTTGGAAATACACGTAAATATGCCCTCCTGTATTTTGCAACTGCAAAGCCACAAAAAAAAAAAAAGAGTGAAATCCATGATGACAAACTGGACAGCTGTTGACCGGGAACGAGAGGGGGCGAGGCGGATTAGGTCCCGGTGCAGAAACACTTCTCAGCGACTCAAGACTCACATGGATTGACGGGCCATAGGGGCCAGGGCGGACACGGCCGGGGGGATAGCGGACGGGCGCATTAATGCATCATTCGTCAGAGCGCCTCACCCCGCCTTTTGCCGCAGTATGAAAACATAACTGTAATGAAAATCCTATCGATTGGGGGTCGCTTTCTTTTAGATAAATTGTGCTCTCTCTCTGACGCTTAGCCGTTTGAAAGGCTGATGTTCAAAGCACAGATGAAACCCCCTGAGGCATCATCAGGTGCTCCACCATGACAGCACAACCTTGCACCAATGCAAGAAAATGACCTTTAATAGACAGAGCGTTGTCAGACTTAAATACACTAATCACTATGGGAAACCTCAAATAACCCAATTGAAAAAAAAAACAGACAGAAAATAAACAATAATGCTTTTTTCCTCTTCAAAGAAATTGACCAGTCTCAAACTATACTATTATATACTATACCATTATTCAGTGAGCTTTGAGAAAATATCTCCACTATCTTACGGAGAAAAAAACACTTATCTTTAAGTGGAATAAGTAGCTTTTAAAGAAAACAATGGACTTCTGATGCTGATCCTCATGTTGCGAATGCAATGTTTTGTGGACTGTTTCCTCAGACGATAAGATTATGCTTTTATCACAAATTGCCATTTCCCCCGTGTTTAGAAATATAAGTCTCTATATTTTCTCTGATCTCGTACCTGAGTTAATCATACCCACGGTAGAGCCTCTGCATTCTGATTGCGTTTTTGTAAAAGTAAATTTTCATGCAAATAAATGTTTCACTATTGGTACTATATATACTGTAGACCAACCTCTTCACCTGCTGAGTCCTTTTAATTGCCTGGTCTCCGCCATCAATTCCATTTCCTGAAGAAATGAAATCATCTCACATGGTGATTTCGACAAGAACTGGTTCGATAAGTCTTCCAACAAAGAAAAAATATATACTTAGTAGTCCAAATGTTACCCAATGAATTCATGAGAACCACCCCTAGAACTCAATCTCTGCCTGACTGGATACTTGTTTCACACCCAAATAGAATGTTAAGGGTAGGTGGTATGTCTGATCGCTTCATCGATCACTTGTCATCACTGAAGTGATCACTTCCATGCGCATTGCTTATCGCGCATGGAAAAACCAAACGACCTCAATTGCCACCAAAACAAAGAAATTGAATATAGATGGATTTATTAATGACTTGATCGCTATTAACTGGGACGGATTTCCAATTAATACCTAATGTACGGGATGCCTGGGATTTTCTGAGTTCATTTATATGCGGACAAACATGGCCTTGGAAAACTGCGAAGGTCAAGGGTAAACATCTCCCTTGGATCAGTCTCTTTAGGCAGAGGGACAAAGCATGGTCCGACAGGGGACAATACTGATTGGGAAGCATACAGGCAGTTAAGACACATCAGCAAGACGAAAACCCTGTAATGTAAAATCGATCTACTATAAATAATGCCTTACATGTGATTTTAAGAACCCTAAGCAATTCTGCAACAAAATAAAAAACATGATAAATACATCAGCTAGACACTCTTTTAATCAAATATGAGTTGCCAATTCAGAACTACATGAGTCTTTATCTATTGCTCAAGCATTCAATCAGCATTTCTCCTCTGTCTGTTCTATCTTATTGCCCAACTCTTATCTGACTGCCGACTGTCTTAGTAATGTTTCACGTTGCTGCAGTTCTTTTTCCTTGTTCTTTTGGGAAAGTTTCACCAGCTGAATTCAGAGTGCCATTAATGATTTCAACGTGAACAGTTGTGCTGGACTTGGTGGTTTAGAAAGCGGGTTTTATTATACAAGCTTCCCATCTTCTTATGGATCAACAAGCTGATTTATTCAACCTTTCTTGCAAGCATTATTCCACACCATAAAGGTGCCGATGCACTTGATCTTAACAATTATAGACCTATATCCATTCTCCGTTCTATTGCTAAAGTCCTCGAAAAAATTAATTTATAATCAACTTTCACGCTTTCTCAGTATTAACAACATCTTATCACCATTCCAATCTGGTTTCAGTCATACTGCCCTACTTCAATTCACTAATGATGAGTTCTCCGCTGCAGACAATGGTGAACTCACAGTTTTTAATGATTTAACCAAAGCTTATGATTTTGTTGATCGCTATCTGCTATTAGATAAACTCCACGCTATCAGGCCTTTCAGAAAATGAAGTTCTGTGGTTTAATTCATACCTTCATAACAGAAAACTATATGTCGTCTTACATGGGAACAAATCGGATCTGTTGATTCAACAAAGAGGTGTGCCCCAAGGTTCAACATTGGGATCACTTCTCTTCTCCATTTATGTAAACAATTAACCACCATTACCATCAGTTTGCCATCATTTAACATCAATATACCATCATTTAACATCCAAACCTGATATGCCACCAATTCAAGCTTCTCTTCAGCCCGATTTCAACATCCTGCAAGATTGACTTTCACATAAAAAAATACTGCTCAACCCCCCCCCCAAAAAAACTGTCCTACTGTATATTATGATCTTTGGTACCAGACTGAAACTTATATCCAAACCTGGTTCTTGTGAAATAACTACTACTGCCGGCATTCTTTTGCATAAAGTTGATCATGTTGAATATCTTGATTCTGAACTCTCATTTAAATCTCAAATTGACCATGTCTTCACTGAGGTCAATTTTGGAATCAGTGTTTTACATCGACCTCGAAGCTGGTTCACACGCAGTGTTGGTGGGAAACCTGCCTCTCAATTTATACTTCTGGTTCTTGACTATTGTGATGTTGTCTATCAACACGCATCCAAGACCTCGTTCCTCTTTGGACGGCATATAATAGACTCTACACACATGTCCCTGGATGTCCTTTTCTCACTCATCACTGATGTATGGTGTATGATGTATGATGTACTTAAGATAGCCGTCCCTAATTGTTAGAAGACACATTCACTGGCTTCAACTTATATTCAAATGTATTCATTTCAACTGTCCTCCCTGTTTACAGCAGTATCTTGTACTTTTTACTTCAAATGATCAGGTCAGGCTCACCTCAACTCTGTTTCTCTGTCCCTCATGCTAAGAAAACATTTGTCAAAAGGATGTTGAAAGTTCCAGCACATTGGAAGAATGTATCTGTTGATATCTAGTCCATTTCATCACTTCGCATCTTGAAGGTTGCACTGTCCTCTTACTTTGCAACGGGCTGCTCTCGTCAATGAAGGTAACTGTATATTCCTACTGTATATACCTGATGAATATACCCGACTGCATCTGGTGATCCACTCACACTCACACTTTTTCTATTATTGGAAACTCTTGCCACCTTGTGGTTGTAATGTTTTTAATGTTTTCATTAATTAATGTATGCGGTTTGTATTTGTTTGTTGTTGTTATTATTATTGTAGTTATTCTGTCACTCCTCTGTTGTATGTGGTGTTTGTGATATATGTTGGGACCTCCTCGAAAACGAGATGGTACATCTCAAGGAGATTATCCGAATAAATAAATTTGAATGAATGAAGGCTAAATGATTAATGACTAATTAATGATTAATAAATGACTAAATGATCCAAATGAAGTATTATTTTTCTCTATTTTCTTTTTTCTTTCTTAGATCTCTGAAGTGCACAATTCAATAATCAGCATTACTGATTATTTATGAAAAGTAGGAAAAAAGAATAACGGTTGTTGATGTGAAACAGTGAAATGACAAACATTTTCTTTGTTATTTTCTTAAATCTAAAAACTATCTGTGTCCGTATCCTATACTCTTCCTCGCTTCTGTGACCTAAGAAGCGTGACATTCGGAAAATCAGCGGCAACGATCTCTGAAATCTGAGGCCATACGAGCGGTCATTAGGAAAAAGGACAAGGGTGGGACTATTTCAGAGTCCGGGGAATGCGGTCAGATCCGTGGCCCCTGAGGGGAGACAATGGCTGAGCTGACATGCGTGAAGTGACGAGACGGACACCACGGGCGGATAACCATCGCCCCCGTGCGCCATCCCCCTGCATTTCTAAATTAAAGATGGGAAGATACCAGGGCGGCCATCGCTGTTTGGGATCTCCTGGCCTCTGCGGTGGTTGAGGTAATGGGACCGAGAGGAAATAGATCAGTCCCAGCATCTCGGGGTCAAGGGTGTACACAATGAAGTTATATCACTGATGTCTGTTCCTCTGTTATTATCGGGTGGGTGTGTGCGTGTGTGCGTGTGTGTTTGTGTGTGTGTTTGTGTGTGCGTGTGTGTGTTTGTGTGTGTGTTTGTGTGTGTGTGTGTGTGTGTGTGTGTGTGTGTGTGTGTAAGGGGGGGGGGGGGGGGGGGGTCAGAGGTGAAACGTGGTTTTATGATGTCATAATGCTAAAGGGTCAAAATGTTGATGCTTGAATACCTAATTGAAATAGTGTCATTCTGAAATCAAAATTGTTCCAATCATGGGTATGATAAAATCTTCTTCTTTCGGCTGCTCCCGTTAGGCACATTTAATCATAGAACGAAATGGAAAATAGAAAATGAAAAAGGGTTCAATTTTCCATGATATTATCTTTAAGAATAAGAAAAATTGTATTTCTTATATAATAGGAAAATGATTTTTTTATTATACATTTTCATATGCATTATAAGAAAATTAATCACTCTGCAACTAATGCATTGGTATTTGGAAGGGAGATTTGGGTTTGCGATTGAGTTGATGATTAAACTATACACTAGCCAAAAATAATAAACTCTCCCACCAGGAAGGCTGAGCGTTCAAGCTAATGAACCTGTTATTTAAACCTGTGGACTCGGTGACAGACTTGGCCAACTGGGGTGAAGAATTCAAACCGAGAAACATCAATTCTACCACTGTGCTACCAACTGTTTATGGTGAATAACAAGTTGTGTGCTTACGTGTGGGTGGAGACTGTGAAAAATGTTCTGTCTCTTCCCACAAGACACAACTTTTCATCTGCAAGTACAGACATACAGTGTGTCGTATGAAAAAAAAAAAACTATTATTTTTCAGTTCCGCACGAAGCACTAAGCAACATAAAATGGACAATATTTCTATACGGCGCAGGTAGCAGCCTTCCCTTGGAGCGAATTAAAATCAAAACAAATACAACACCCTCCAGAGATACTGCAGTGTGTGTGTGTGTGTGTGTGTGTCTGTGTGTGTATGTGTGTATGTGTGTGTGTGTGTGTGTGTGTGTGTGTGTGTGTGTGTGTGTGTGAGAGTGTGTGTTCTCGGCGGGCGTCGGTTACACACTATTTCAGGAATGCGCCGGTATCAAACCCAATAAAGCCATCAGCAAAAAAAAAGGAAAAGTGAGAAAATAAAGCTCAGAAGAAGACAAGCAGAAACATAAGCTCTGGCTTCAATAACCCGACATGTAGTGGAATTAGCCCGGATATTGTGGCTAAACCTGTGGGATTAGGCAGCGATCATAGGGAGAGATGGCCACGCGGGCCAGCGTCCATGCTGTGACCCAGGAAACACATATGATGAAAGGATAATACCACTCCTCCTCTGCCTCCGAAGGGAAAAACTGACGCGAAACACAGCTCTATATCGACTCTGAAAGGCATTCTAGTGTTGAGTTTCCTGACATAGAATTGATTGGATTTTCTTATAGCTATATATTTTTTTCCTTATAATATTTTCTTTTTATTTATTTTATTATTATTATTATTATTATTATTAGTATTATTATTATTATTATTATTATTATTATCATCAATAATAATAATATAATAATAATTAATACTTTGTTATTTTATATTAATTTCATTTTTATTAAAGAGGGACAACTAAATCTAAAGGAATTTAAGATGTTCAGCATGTTTACCCTCGAAAAAAAAACCAATTTTTCCATTCAGGCCAGTGTTATGACCGTAAGTGTCACCGAGACGAAGATGCGCCGTGACATCACTGGAGCCAAGTGCTGCATTTCCGTAATGCTTTGCAGAAATGTGACACCTACAACATTCTGATTCGGGGGATCCATGACACACACTAACCACCGAGACTTTGTCCCAAAAGAAAATCACCAAATTGAAAAACAACATCGCGCATGCATTAAAGCTTGGCATTCAAGCCACTGTAAGTCGACTCGAATTCAATGGCCGACGACTCTCAATCGTTTCCCTCCCGCTAGTTGCCGGCATTTGCCGCGCGACGACTGAAGAAGGGAAAAACAACAAAAAAAAAAAAGACAGATGAAGCAACTTTTGCAAATGAGCTTGTCTTATCCAATCCAATTAGTTTTGGATTGTCACCGCGTATGGATGTACGGCGCGGAAGCATCATTAGCGCGGCGGGGGCAGAGACCTGGGACCACACCGAGGTGAGAGGAGCGACTGTTTTTCAATCACAGTTTGCTTTTACGGCTCCGTGAGACGCCGCCGCCGCGGTACAGTAAACAAACGTGCACAGCCGTAGTTGATCCCCGTCTCGGACTGTCAGCGAGAGTAAGCGACACAACCCTCCCAGCGAACACATTTCACTCGACGTCCCGGCAAGCGCGAGACAGAAACCAATGAGAGACTGTACGCTCCTGCTGCCGGAGCTGGGTGCTGTGTTGTGTTGACGCTCGTGTGTGAAAACAAAAATGCCACGGCGCGTTGATGACAAAGAGACATTTGCAGATTAAACTACGTTGACCAGACGGATATCTGTAAAACACTAAAATGTCCCGGTTTTCAACATCCACTCCCAAATTGTCCCCGTTTTCAGCACAATTTAAATAATAATAATATATTCTATACTACATATATTATATATACTGTGTAGAGGCAAGCAGAAAAGAGCATGTACCAACAAACCACTAGAGAAGTGGGCGTTCATCAACACGCCCACTCGCTCACTGTGAATTGTGTGCTTTAAGGCATGTGTGTGTGTGTGTGTGTGTGTGTGTGTGTAGGGCGGGCGCTTCCTATAGGCGACGCCGCTGCGTGTGCCATGCCTCCCCGTTACCTTGTTGAACGAAACAAAACAAAAGAAGCTTTGTGCATAACCGGGACGCTCTTTCAGTCACTGTCTGGTGTCCTAGATTAAACAAACAGCTTTTCAACCGAGACAGCATAAAAAAAAAAAAACATACTGACTTCACTTGAATTCATTGATTTAGTTGCATTATTTGCATTCATTTATTTGCATTATGGAAAAATCCATACATTATTCCTCCGTAGATCACGTTGTGCAGTGGCACCTTCCGGCTTTAACCTTCTGCATACATCCTGCAGCTCAACATTCGTAATTCAATCCTCCACCAATTTGAATCTATCTCTGCTTTGACAGGCCTGCGTGGTCGAACCCGCGCGAGAAATCGACCTTGCCGCAATGCACGCGGCCGTGGGTGCTCGCAATCGTTGGCGAATAGACCCCAACCCTATTCACGCCGACGGCGCTTCTTTTCTTTTCTTCCCTAGTCTTCAGGCGGCGCACACTACGATTGTTTTTTTGGTTCACGCCTGGTGATGACACTTGTATAGCTCCGCACCGTGCGTCACGTGTCTGTCCGTCTGGGAAGGGTAACTAAAGCGCGCACCTCTAATGGAGCCACTCTATTTCGCCTCGGCGGAACCAGCCCTTTGTTCCTCTTAGCACAATCTGGAGATGCCATTAGTGGCGCGGTGAGACAGTGATGTTCAGTGACAGCGAACGACTTCTCTGGTCAAGAGAGTGGCCCCGAGTCATAAGAGTGTCACACACGCCCTCCCCCCGCCGTGACGGAGCGCAGCCCCGGCCTTCCTGATTTCATCTTTGTTCTCGCTACCTCAAAGGCACGCAGCTAATTGTGAGACAGGGGTCAGGGATGGAGAGCAGCCCCGACCCCCGAACAAACCTCCAGCCGCTGTTGTCGAGACGCACCGCCAGGGAGTCAGAAGCAGATACACAAATTAGATGAGAGCGAGAGAGAGGGGAGAGGAAGTGGAAGCGCGCTCGTTTTGCTGAAAGTGGCAGTTTTCGTCTTTTTTTATTTTTTATTTTTTTTCCCTTTCGTGACTATTGTCATCACATTTGGGTTTGAGCTAAAAGGGAAAAAAAAAAAAAAAAAAACCTGCAGAAATTCTGCAACTGTGTAGCGGCTGAGCGGCATGATAAGAAGAGAGAAGTTACATGGCCTGCGTGGAGCTGATAACTCGGTCTCAGCATAAATCAAACACCTTCTGGCGACTGAAATATTATTTTTTATTTTTTTTCTGTTGGCCATCAGAAGTCGAGGAGTCTAGAGTGAGGAAGTATCATGCCCCCGAAATGAAATTCTGCAGACGGGCCCAGTCTTTAAAGTAAAATGCTTATGCGATGTTTACCAGCATTATAGTGGGTCTAAAGGTAGCATATTTTCCACACACGCTCCTCTGATTGGTTAGGTAACTCCAAGGCAGCTCTCATGACTTGCGTTGTTGGTAGATTTCGGTCGCCGAATGGCGTGCTGTCCTCCAAACCGATCTGTGGTTATCTGACACACACTGGACACACAGCTCGCGGTGCGTTTGTGGATCGTGCAGTGTGGGATAGACCACAAGTGACTCTATAGGCGGTTAATGGGTTTACTTGGCTGCATCACACTTGTGGGACCAAGAGGCCCACTGTTTGCTTTTGGATCTGGCAACTTCCACTCGGCTGCGGGAGCATTATGCATCAGCGCCGGCTGCACGGACGATTAGTTTGAGAGGGATGCGCACGGATCATGCATTTGGATTTCACGCTGAAAATATCGACAGCAAATATATTAAACACTTGCTGTATGAGGCTAGATATATATTGTTATAAGAATTTTATGTCTATGTTTTGCTGTGCCTTTCATATTAACCTTTGTACGATGTATGTGTCTTCAGCTAAGCTCAGCAGAGTTCATGTCCAAAAAAAGGACACTCTCTGTGCAAAGAGGAGAAAAGCAACATGTCTCAATCATCAAATACAGGAACCTCAAAAGAACATCTGTCACAAAGAAACCGTCTTATCGTCATGACCCATCCGGAGGCGTCGCGACGACTCCCGACCTCTAACGCAGGGGTCGGGAACCTTTTTGGCTGGGAGAGCCATAAAAGCCAAATATTTCTAAATGTATTTCCTTGTGAGCCATATAATATTTAATAAAATTGAATGCAACTTAATGCGTGCATTTTTTAAGTAAGGCCTACATTTTTAACGTATAACACATCTCTGAGTACTTAAAAAAGCGCTTTATATAATAAATTTCTCTTTATTCTTCATAATAATATTGTTGTTATACTGTAGCTAACAAATAATAAATGAAATACGTTTTACCATAATGCGACTTCTGGTGCTGCATGGTTTTGCTGGTGGCCTTGTAGTCTGCTTCATACGTAGTGAGGTTAAGGTTCATGCTGCGTTGAGGCTTCCATCAGTTCAACGTGAGCGTAGGTTGCTCTTAATGTTTCTCAGATGCCAGAAAGACTGCTGCTCACATGCGTATGTAGAGCCAGACATGGTCAATACGGCAATACCCACACGCTGCATTGTGTGCTATGTGACGGGAAGCTCGTTCCGAGTTTTAAGAATCAGCTGGTCTTCAGGTTCAAGTTCAAGTTCAAGTTCAAGAGATTATTTGTCACATACATATTGAAGTTTTTTCCATTTCTGTCCACTTGTGTTCAGCTGATTTGTCCAACTCGAGGCAGGGAGTTTTCTTAATGTTTGTCTGTCTTACAGAGGACATCGGCGCACGGGCTGGTAAGCAGCCCAGCAGTGGAACGCCGTTCCTCCTGCGCCCAATGGGATCATTATTATCCACAATTATTATAATAATCCTCAGTGATATATATATAATTGTGGCCTCCGTGCCGCATATTAAAATGAATAATAACACTCTCGCCATGTGGGCGCACCACGGCCAGAAAGACTCCATCTCCCTCTCTAAACCCTTACCTGTGGGCAGAGACTCCCACAAGTTGCGCCTGAGCAGAGACCGAGTGGCAGGGCACCGAATTTTGAATTTTATTTTAAAAATTGTTATTTATCTTACCTGTTGACACAGCACCTTCAACTGCTTGGAGGCGCCACGACATATTACCGACCTTCTACACCAATGCCAATGGGGATAAGTCATGAACACTCACCGGTGGATATCACACACACATACGCACGCACGCACGCACGCAGGCAGGCACGCACGCACGCACGCACGCACACACACACACACACACACACACACACACACATACCTGCTTCAAGTGCACCCCCGCACCCTCCTGGTTGCATTCCTCTCCTTTCCTCCTTCATTTACTGCCATAACTATGACAGGGAGAGGCCCCGTGACCAGTTGTAGTTCCAGTTTTCCTGGACCTAATTCACTGTTTTTCAATACATGTTGTCGTCCAATGTTCATGTTTTTGAGTAAATGTTGTTTGTTTCTATTTTTATTTGTCTCACCTGTGGCGATTCTCCCCCTCTTGGAGTAGTGATCAGTTGTTTATAGACCCAAACATGATAAATAGTTCTCTAAAGAGTGGGGTTGGTGGTGGTTCTCCATAGCCAAAAACTGTGTTCTTGTCATTCTACAGGTCGTCCACAGGACAGAGTTATTGCAGCAGTTCTTGGTGATTTAAGAATTAATAAAGAGTGGCATTGCAGGTTGAGAACTTGAACTCCACTTGCAGACTAACTGTGTCCTGCATGCAATGGCACAAATTCTCTGTGATGTATGCCCAGCATGCTGACAGCACAGGTTAAAATAAATAAATAAATAAATGTAAAAAAAAAAAAAAAAAGACACAGAATAATTATTTATTACTTGTTAATTGTGATGAAAAATTTAAGCTCAAAATTGTCTGCGAGCCATATACCATCATCGAAAGAGCCATAATTGGCTCGCAAGCCATAGGTTCCCGACACCTGCTCTAACGTCTCGTCAGTTTCGCCACTCCGAAGAAGACTGTATAATAAAGCTCAGCTCTCCACAGAGAAGCGAGCATTTCCTGCTGAAACTGCTCCTCTTGTACAAGATTAAATACGCTACTAACCTGAAGTATTGGTCTCCGATTTCCTGTGAAATGATCAGTCCGTCCACAAACAAAGTTTAAAACTAAATAGTTTTAACATATATATTCTTAAATGTCTGTATCCCATCAGATACAACAGATGTAGACAGGCTTTAGAAGCTGAAATCCAGTTGACGGGGTGAGCCCCAAAAATGACATTTTCAAGCGTTTTTACTTATATCGTCCCAGAACGCATGGCTGGCTAATGTGTGCCATTGATTAAGGTAATGGCATTTGAAAGGAAGGACATGCTTGTGAGAGGGAGGTTGAAGCCTCCCGAGGTAAAACATTTGCATCTATTCATTTAGCAGACGCTTTTGTCCAGAGGGACTTACATGAGAGGCTAGACACAATCAAAGCATACAGCAACCATTGGAGCAACATCGAATTTAAGTGCCTGTGCACCCGTTGCCATATTCAACCAGATTCAAGTGCAAGATGCTGGAAAGAATCAGAATAAAATAGTTTGTTAGTATTTTTCTTTTTGGTATGTAAGTGCAATATAATAAGTACTCATGTTAGTGCATTGTCAATACAACAATATAAATGCACGCTGAGGCTTTGTTGTAGCATTTGTAGAATTAAATCTTTCAGAGCCTTTGAGTAACAGCACCAAGATATTGCTTTATAAGACGATTGTAGCCTAGTGCACTTAGATAACGCTTTATTTTTTTTAAATAATATAATTATAATACATATATTTTTTATTACTTATTATATATATATATATATATATATATTATTTTTTTATTTTTTTTATTTTACAAATTACCCTTGTGCTGATAACAATGTTCAGAGCCCACCCGGTACATCTATTATTCAATCTATACTCAAGTAAGGATGACAGAGTAAAGCCATATGCTGCGCTGCTGTTGCACAGGAAGTAAAGTCAAATAAGTACACTATGGAAGAAAATAATTATGCAGGCTTTGAGTTTAAAAGCAATCCGTCCAAGTTAATTTTATCCGGGAAAATTTGATCTGAAGCTAGCTAAGTACTTCTTAGTTCTTGCAGTCTGTGTCACACAACAGCAGAGCTGTTCAGTTGGACATCTTGTTTAAAAATTTCAGCTGGGAAAAAAAAAAAAAATATATATATATATATATATATGTATATATTAATGAGAGCACTTGAGCTCTCAATGAAGGTACAACAGTATCATAGGAGAAAAATAGGTTATTCAGTCACACACCCATTCCCGCAGAGTTTCGCTGGTGCACGGTTAATTCAGAAGGGTGATGGTAACCTTCACTGTAGTCAAGTGTTTGGGTTTGTTTCAAATACTCAACAATTGCTTCCATCTGTGTTTTTGATGAAAATGAAAACTGTGGCTGGCCAATCAGAAAAACTCCACTTCACAGCAACGCTTGAAGAAATCTTTAAAAAAAAATCATTTCTGAGGTTAATTGAAGTAAGAACAAGTAATGATTTTTTTCTGAAATTCAACTTTAACGATGAATCCTCAGACATATTATCACACATATTACCACTAAGCTCCCACAATACTAATGAATAAAAAAAACTGCTAGTCAGGGGTGTGTTGTGTGTGTGTGTGTGTGTGTGTGTGTGTGTGTGTGTGTGTGTGTGTGTGTGTGTGTGTGTGTGTGTGTGTGTGTGTGTGTGTGTTCCTGCGGTGGGTGTGTGCGCACCCACACGAGTGAGTGTGTGTGTGTGTGTGTGTGTGTGTGTGTGTGTGTGTGTGTGTGTGTGTGTGTGTGTGTGTGTGTGTGAGCGATTCCACTCTCTAACTGTTTCGGAAATGGTGAATTGCCTCTGTGACTCGTGAATGTAGAACTTAATTGAAACATAAGGATAGCGTTTTACAACCTCGGAGGCTACTTAATCACCTGCACCGTCTCCTAAAAAACGCAGCTTGGAAATGGATTCCCTGTGACCTTCGTTAACTGGCAAAAAAAAAAAAAAGAGTAAAAAAACAGAAAACTCATATTCTCACGCTAATGACTCGCTCTTATTTGGTGTTAATTGAGCGCCAGATGTCAGCGGAAGATAAATCAGGAGGTTTGTTGTTGCTCAACAACAGCGAAAAAGCAAAACTTAATGTCCGTAACGTGTGGAACATGCTCGAGTCGGAACTTATTTGGTCGAAAAATTTTACTGGAGAGAACAAATTGGGAGAGCACACGGCCTCGTCCTGAGCAATGACAGTTGGTGCTACACCATCATTGTTGGAACCAGAATCCCAGCAGCAGCACCAGTAACAATACCAATACAGTACCAATACAATACCAATATTGGTACCAATACAGTACCTATACAATACCAATACAGTACCAATACAGTACCAATACAATACCAATACAGTATCAATACAGTACCAATACAATACCAATACAGTACAAATACAATACCAATATTAGTACCAATACAGTACCAATACAATACCAATACAGTACCAATACAATATCAATACTGGTACCAATACTGGTACCAATACAGTATCAATACAGTATCAATACCAGTCTCTTTCTCATAGTTGGCAACGTTTCACCCATAACTGTAGTGCAAACTGTAGTGTTGGAAAACTTGGGTGAACAACATGCATTATTAACAGGTTGCTAATAATTCATTTTTAAATTGGAATATAAAATAATCACCACTCCCTTCCCCTCCCTCTCCCTCTCCCTCTCCCCCTCTCTCCCTCTCTCTCTCAACCCTAAAACCCGACCATAATGCGTTCTTATGTGAGTCGGAGGCGGGGTGAGGGCACGCGTGCACATTTCCAAAAGTCGCTTTAATTGAAAATTAATCGAACGTTAACACGTTCCACCGCCAACCGATGGAATGGTTTCCCCGAGATTTCACATCTGATCGCCCTTCCTAATGAGAATGTTCTGTATCGCCAGAAAATAATCCTGATTACAGGCACAGGGGTTCACCTTCGCAAATGCGTTCTCAATAACGCAATCATTGCAGTCATCGATCGTCGACATACGTTAAGTGTTATAATTCTCTCCAAAACTAATGCTGAGTATCAAAAAGCAAAACATAAACAAGTCACCTAACTCACGCCTGTGGTTAAAGTATGTATGTTATATACGGAAAAAATGATGTGTACGTAAGTGGCGGCTAAAGAAAATATGTAAATCCAAAACATTAATCAGTGCAATTGCGTAATCCACTCTGAAATGCAAATACAAGCGTCAAGAGACTCACAATGAGAGATGGACAAAACATTTGAAATAGGGGCGGCTCAAGACCACCTTTTCATGTCCGAAACCGATGCCAATCCCATACCGATCTTTTTCCCTCTCTTCAACAACTAAGTGGTTAAAAATACATTTGTCTGGATGGACTTTGTTTCACCTTTCCATCGAAAAAATGCTCAAACTGTGAAACACATATTCTACTCCCCTGAAGGAAGAAATACGTAGCCCCCCCAACATGACTCAGTTGTGCAGCGTCAGAGTACCTCCTCGTTCGGCGTCTGCTCTTCTGGGACCTGAAGCTCGTACGTCTCTGCGGACGGGGACACGGGAGGTGTGAGATCCGCCACCTCCGCTGCTCTTCTAAACACACGATGCCTTTGCCCACCACGAAGACACTGGTCTGTCGGTCGGTTCAACAGGTTTCCATTTCAGCGCTGTGTCCGTCTCATAAATATCAATAATATGTTTGAATATTTGTTGTTTATTATAAGCATAATCATTAATAGAAGCAAATAGTGTAATTTATAGTACCCAAAAGGATGTATTCTTCCGCAATGCAAAGATCACTTAAAACACTGTGACTTTTTATTCTTCTTTTTGTCTTTTATATATTTTTTTATTTTTCTATGCTCTTTCCTCTTTATCTATTTTATGTGAAGCACTTTGAATTGACTCACTCTCTCTCTCTCTCTCTCTCTCTCTCTCTCTCTCTCTCTCTCTGAGTGGATGGGGGCGTGAGCGAGCGGAGGGTGTGTCGCCGTCTCCCCGGAGTGAGTGACTTTAAAACTTTTTTTCTCTCCATCTCTCTTTATGTTTTGAATTTGTTGTGGTGACTGTGTTGTTTTTTTGTTGCAGTGCGTGGATACAGCGGGCGGGGGGGTGTGGGCCTTCACCAGGTCGACGCGGAAGCGGCGGCGTTAAACACGCTGCTTCCCCGCGCGTGTTCCAAGTTGTGACACATCTCTTTATCCGACTGATCGGACTGAATCAGATCCAGTCAAAATCACTGGATGGGATTCACCGAAACTTATTTTCGGATCGGCGCATCCCTAATTTGAAATCCATGTACATTCAAATCCATAAAAACAATGAACAAATCCAGGGCAGACTGTCAAAAAAAAAAGGGAACACCTCGTCGCCTCTGCTGTCATGATTAATTCAGATGTGAGTCAGATGCGTTTCGGCGGAGCCTATAGTGTCCCTGACGACCTTGCCAAAAAGATTACTTTAAAGCTTTGAATCGGTAACGTTTCAAGACCCCGTTTTGTCCACCCAAAAGGGTTTGCTGTGGTCAAAAATACTAACAGAGGAGCTCAAATAAATCAGAGGCTGTTTTAGTTATGTTCTTTCAGGTAGATGAGACTTATGTGACTGAAAAGAAAGCAATCTGAGCGTCGTCGCCAGCTAGTATGATCTACTCCGCATCCCCAGCTATTATCTGAACGTGTTCTTTTATAAGCAAATACAGCGACTAAAAGGTCACCGATTAGTAATGTTGTGTCAATACTGAATTATTAACAAGCTCGCAGCTAAACCGTGCATATTCCGGGCTCGCATCACATGAGATGGGATGCGCTGGGAGACGCCCGGCTCTGTTGACTCAGTTGAATTGCTCGCCTCGGGCGTCGGCGCCGGACACATACACATAATGAGGAAAGGTCACCGTACCTCCCGTCTTGTCAACAAAATCACCTCGAGAGGACAAATCCTGGCTCCGTCTCAGCCAAAAACATCCATCAGACACCCTTGCCAATCAGGCACCAGCAGGGGCGCACGGCAAGCCTCGGGTAATTTGTAATTATGTTATTTTATATGCCACTTGTAATAAGTCTAAGCATAATAAGCATCCATATTTGGTTTGAGGTGTTTGCTCTCTTCAAGGTTGAGCTGGCAGCATCACCTTGGGTGTGTGTGTGTGTGTGTGTGTGTGTGTGTGTGTGTGTGTGTGTGTGTGTGTGTGTGTGTGTGTGTGTGTGTGTGTGTGTGTGTGTGTGTGTGTGTGTGTGTGTGTGTGAGAGAGAGAGAGAGTAAATGAGGGTTTGCATTCATATTTATGTGTTTGTGTGCTTATAAATACATTTTGATTGCTACAGTACAGTGTATTGCCTGTGTGTGCGTAGGCTACTCTGTGTCTACTTATTTGCACCACGCGACCTTAATTCTCTTTAAAATAAATGTGCAGATCAATTGGAGCTTCGTCTCCTTCCCTCTGAGTCCAGGGCATGATGAAGTGGATGTGGATTTCACATCGCTCCCTCGTGGCCCTGGTGAGGAACTATTAATCTGCGGCTCTCCATATCGCATTCAGATGGGCCCTCTTCGGCCGCCACCTGGCCTAAAGTAAAGGCCAAGGAAGGACCCAAAGGACTGGACACTCTCTTATTATGAGCTGAGCCAGGACACCGCTGGGTTCCTAAGCATTTCCCGTGACAGTGAGTGATGGCCAATTAACCAGTGGGAGAAGAGTATTGATCACTCTGAGAATGCGGAAGCCCTGAAAACATCCACTAACGCACAACGTTTTCTTGTGGAACTGGGCAACGCGGACTGAGTGGCAATGAAAAAATATGATCTTTATCAAACGCCATGATCCACTGTCGGTGAGCAGGGCTGCGGGCATGTATTGGACACGTTCTGCTTTCTTGACTAAACTGTGCATCATACGTGCAGCAGCAAAGGAATCCTAAAGCAGCGAGGGAGAGTTGTACCATTTTAACACCAAAATGAGTGCCTGTACGCAGGTTTTTTGAACGCGGGTAAACACGCTAAAAATAGGCAATTGACTTTGTTTCCCATTGCCAGGAGACGAGTATGCCTTTATTTTTTTTTTCTGGTGTGTCACGTTCGACGTCAAAGAGGCACCGGGAAGGGGGCGTGTCATGTTACCAGGGCGATTGTGAAAGAAAAAACAGTAGAAAGCAGCATGGAGTATCCACGCCCGCATGGCAACGCACTGCCGTGGAGGCGGCCGCTGAGGGCCGTCTCTCCGCAAATCGGGCGCGGTCCTTCAGCAGCGAGGAGCGGAGACACTCCTCCGTTTGGGAGGCTGGCTTGGGGTGGTGCTTGAGTGACTCGGAGCCCGGCGGGGAGCGGGGGGGGCGGGGGTTCGCCACGATATCCACACTGAAAACACTTCATGATCCCGCATTCTGGAGAAAAAATTCAATAGCTTCTGATTTTCATTTTGGATTCTAAATCGGATATGAAATGATCGAATGATGCACGACTACTCCTATCTGTTTACGTGGCGACGTCCGGAAAATCCGGAAAACAGGTGAAAATTAGCTTCTAATCTACCCGGGTGTCATGTTTCCATCACTGCCGATGCAGGAGCAGGAGCCAATAAATACCCGTGACTACTGCAGAGTCATTTGTCGCCGGAATGAATGCCAATTGTAACCTTTCCCACTAAAGATAAAAGCCAGATGTAAGTGGGTTTTCGTGGGCTTCTTGTGCAGTGGAAAAGGAGCTTAATCTTTTCACACCATACTTTAGATCGACCACTCGGCTACTTCTCTTGGTTTTGGAATACTGGGGGGGCGAGCTGCAACTACGGTGCCTCAGGCGGAACATTACGGATGTTCGATTGAGATTGACTCGTGGACGTCAAAGCCTAATCTCCATATGTGTGGCATGTTGCATGCTGAGGCAAAACCTCACACTGAGAGACCCAGGCAACACCCAAGGTCAGTATCATGCGAACTCTTCATGGAAAAAAAGGTAATGAAAGAAAGTGTGTGGGGGCGGAGGGGCGGGGCATTTGATTGTACCCTTCAGGGATAGACTGGGCTCCAAAAGCTCATCTTGGCTTTTCACTGGTGGCCTTTGGGTAATGAGGTTCATTGCCATACTCCCAGAATGTTAGCAATGGCAAAGATCGTACAATGATGGAGGGTAATCTCCTAACGCTGATAGGAGGTCTGCGGATGCGAATGAGTCTTGTATGAATTATGGCTCAGTTTCGGATTGGGAGATAGGTTAATCTCATCTCACATCAGGGGTGAAAGGTCAATTTTTTCCCCTTCCCCGCTGTAGACAGACCAGCACACGTTGTGACTATTGCAGCACATTTCAAATCAGCCCCGGCCCCCAAAGCGGTCCTACGTGGACCTGAATCATAGAAATAGGGTAATTCGAACAAAAGGGCAGAGTCTGACAGAGATTTAGTGGCTTTGCTCTGACTGCAGAAAATGACACCTCCTTCTAACTCCTCCCCTCATCGAGGTTCATCGTGCCTGCATCCTCCCTCCTGCCCGCGTCCTTTCTATTGTCCACAAGATTGCCATTTGCAAATGATAAGCAGAATGTACATTTAAAGGCATCTGAGAGATAAGGAGTGTGTCATCTGTTCATTTAGGCTGTTTCCTCTCACCTATGTTTTAATCAATCACAAAGACTTGAAACAGAAAAAAATAAAATTAAATGTTACAAATCTTACAAAATATACAGGAAAAGACAATTCAATTAATCTGAGTTCCCACCATATTCTGGACAGAATACTGTAATAACTAGTAAAGAACCCAGCAAATTAGTTGATCAGTCCTGTGCTCAACATCAGCAATTCCTCCTTATTTTGATTTTGTTAGAATCAAATTAAAATTCTGTACAACAGTACAACATTCCAAACAAGCACAGCCTTTTTTTCTAAAGGCTCATTTCCATTTGCATGAAACATTCTGGGCTTGTCCATCGTGCAGATTTATTGGGTGGGTATCAGGGGTTGGAAAAAAAATTATGTTACATTTATTTCCCTGGGTGACTAAGTTCCTCCCTTCACATATGCCATTTGAAACCATCTCTCAAGACTGCCTGACACAAAAACTGTCTCTACTTAGTAGTAAATTATCACTGCTACGTGAAAGATCGTATTCCTTCCAATGCATGATGATCGTTTGCAGGGCAGGAAAAAAAAAAGTGGTTCTGAAATCCCTCACCAGGAGGAAACTTCCACAATAATTTATGTTAAATGCATCATTCTCAAGGATTGCGTCCTTTAATGAGTCCGTTCGGAAAGACAAAACTTGTCGTAGCTTGGGACAACCTCAGCAGGATTCCCATTCTAAATTGCCAGACGCAAAACCTGCTAGAGCAGCCCTCCATGTGACTGTGACCATCCAATAATAAAAGTAATGCAGGACATACAGGACGTATTGTTCAGGCTTTCCGCCGGCAGTTTTGCAATGACCATCTCCCCTCACCAGAGCAAACATTACACCCTGTAGACATCGCTGCGAGGTGATTGTTCAAACAAGTAGGAAGTGGTCTGATACCAAATCCCAAGCTCCCTCAATGATCCAGACAACAACTCCCTGGCAACGCACCGGCTGGGCGGAGGGAAAACAAAGGAAAGTCAAGGTTATTTGCTTTCTTTGCACGGATTGCTTCATTTTGATGATCTTTTGATGAAATAGCCTCACATTAGTAGCTAACAAACAGACATTTAGATGCAGCCGCATACTAATACGACAGCTGCATACTAAGATACTGTATGTATATATATATACACACAGTGTAAGCACAAATTCCCACAAAACAACACACTGATTTATTTGCAAAAATGATTGAACAGGCACCTACACACACACCTGAAGACACACACAACTAGACAACACAATAAATACACAAACACACACACATACACACACACACTGACATGTAGTGCTGCTGAGGCGTCTCAGTTCTTTGTTCATGGGGAAGAATGCTCACTAGATTACACCCTGTGTCCATCCTGACAGATCACACACAACATGGTGGACAGAGGAGAGGGTCCCACTGGCTCGGGTCTACAGTACATTGGCAGGCCTACCTTTGTTACTAACCGAGGTTTGTTTCCTGGTAAAAAAAAAAAAAAAAAGCAGACAAGTTGAATTTCGCTACTCACAAGCGCAGAGTCAGCAGCTTCTTCTCTAAGCAGAATAACTGGAGGGATCTGAGCTGAGACCGTCGCGGCGCCGATGTGAGCGCTGATATTGGCCTCCGAATCGCTTTCCTTATCCATTTATGACACTCAATCCACTTCATGGACGCAGTAAGGGAGGAGCACTATTTGCGTACCTGGACGGACTTAATGTGCATTAAAATCTCCCACCCGTTGACATGGGGGTGTTTCTGATAAGGTGAAAGGGGGCGTGTTCTGCATTTACCCTTGCAAACGTGTCACTAAAGGCACTGAAAATACCACCAACGCTGTTTACTTAGATTCAAATACACCGTCCCTTAAGTGCGGTTGTTTATTCCACCTCAATATTCATAATAACTAACTAATTAATTCAAGAGAGGAGCCTGCTTAATTCATCACTGTAAATTTCCAGTGTCCTGGAGCAAGAGATGCAATTACACAACTTTTAAAGTGTTTTCCTTCTGTCCACAGCCAACCTAACAGCTGGAAAACAAGCGCAGGCAAATGAAGTGTGAAATTCCAGCAAAATGAAGGTCTATTTTTTTTTGGATACTCACCAGAAAGCGACTAGCTGAGTGATATTACTGTACGAGGATGATTCATGCCATCACAGCAAATTATGAGAAGGTATTTTAAAGAATAGTTGGGTAGTGTTCCAGAGTGCTTTTCTGTGAAGTGGGTCGACTGTTACAGGGGGAACAGTGCAAATAAGGAGATGATTTAAATGTGTTGAAGTGATTGCTTGTAGTCAATGCCTTTTTTTCTTTTTTTTTTTGTTTGTGTTCATTGGCTCTCATGTCAAAATCACGTTGTATGTTTAGTATGACGTTAATTAAAGATAAAACAATAAGAAAATATGATAATAATTAACAAAATTGTACGTGAAATAATAGTATTGAAATGGCTGTGATGTATTTTCTGCAGGAACTATGACATTTCAGCTTTGCATGCAATGGAACATAATTGCCCTGTCGTTTGCATGTGTTCTGTGAATGAAATCCCCATTTGCATGCTATTCGGGGGTGTCTAAAAGGCAAGCTACTATACGATGCATTGCAAGCATTGCTCCTGCAGCAGCGGATCGAGGAGTTGAACGAGTGTGTTCGGCTTCTCCAAAAGGGTTTGCACCTAGTTATTCTACGGCCACCGCAACCGCAGCCACACATGGAACAACGTTCTGCACACAAAAAACGGACCCTGTGAATAGTTAAAACACAATAGTTCACGTGCACTGCACATTTCATTTATGGCGAATGCTGGATCATATTCCTTTATGCCTCACTCTATAACTTCCTATCCACCGAGATGCATTAAATGTGCAGATACTCCTGTATAACCTTGGAAATGTGGGTAATTGTTGAGGAGATGTGGGTGATTGATCGCGATAAAAAAAAACAAAAAAAAAAAAAACGCAACGCCTCATTGTGTGGATGCATACGCAAGCACAACAAGCCCCCCCACACATACACACACACACAGACACACACACACACACACAGACACACACAGACAAAAAACAACAACTTGTCACACGAAATGGTATTTTGCAGTCAACCCGACACACGCACTCTTTCCGAGTGAAAACTCACCAGCGCAGGTGAATCCTGCGAAGATCAGCCACAGCACCAGCATCGGCATCGGCACCGAGCTGAGTCCGCAGCGGACAAAGGGCATCATCTCTCTCCGCCACTACTTCACGACGGAAGTTTTCCGGAGACGGGGCAGGGGGAAAGGAACCACTCGCGGATCGGGGTTCGGGGTCCGAGTGGGGGCGGCGGGTGTCCCCGTCGGAGTTTTCACACACCGGGGGGGGGGGGGGGAGCGGGCGGTCTCTCCTTAAAACAGAGCTCACGCGTCCCCTCCCGAGGCCGTCGGTGTGCCCGCCGCGCGTCTCCGTTGCTCTGAACAACGCATCTCAGGTGCGGCGGAAGCCCCAAAGTGTGTCTGCCTCTTTCCGCGATAATAATGATAATAATTAAAATTAAAAAAAAAAAAAAAAAAGACTACGGTAATACGGTCGCTCAGGATCCCCCCCCACCCCCCCACACACACACTCTTCACTGGGCTGGAGGCGAGAGGCGGTGTTGTTCCCGTGTCGCCCCCTTCTTCTTCTTCCTCTTCTCCTTCTCCTCCTTCTCCTTCTCCTTCTTCTTCTTTTTTTTTTTAATTTTTCCCCCCCCCCAGCGTCTCGTTTCGGAACAACGTCCTTATCCGAGAGGACGCGCGGCGCGGTGTCGGCGAGCGAACATCTGCCCGCGGAGCGACGCGGCCGGAGCGACGGGAGACGCGCGGCGGAGTGGCAAAACCCGGGGTGGAGCCGCGACTCCCGGCGGAACGGAGCGCCCGGGCGTCAGGCTGCCGGCGCGACGTCAACGAGGCTCGGACGCAAGAACCGACGGGAAACGGTTGACACGTCGGCACGGACGTATAAGAGGGCGAGGAATAGAGAATAGAAGCAGAATAACCGAGGGTTCACGTCTGCGCTAACCTCAAATGTGTTTATTTATGTTTTCCAGTCGGTTCTCTGGTTGGTTGACGGCATCACTAGTCCGACGGAGGCAGCCAACCAAATAGCTGCAGTTAATTTTAAGCGTAACGAAGTAAATAAAACCACCGTCTAAAAGCGAAACCATTTACACATTCACACATCAACGTCAATGCATATATATGACGGTATTTGTGCAAAAACAAAGCGTCGGAATCACTTAGAGACTGCTGCTTTATCCGCCCACTTTACGAGAGTTTCGCGAGCGTCCGATGCCGCGTCCAACGACGGCCCGCAAATCGGGGATTTCTGACCGTCCCCCTCGGAAAGCCGTAGGGGGGGGGGCTGCGATTTAAGACGCAATTTTGATCCCAGCGTCTCTGTTGTTGTGATATTATGTTAACGCGGGTTTTGTCGCTTGCAGATTGCGCAAGCTAGCCAAACAAACCAAATGAATTCACCTCAGGCAGCCCGGGATTTTCGATTCGGGGGCCAACGGAACGCTTTTGGGCTCGGAGGTGGGGGCTAGAATCCCCGGGACCGGCGTCCAAGTTCCACAGGAAGGCAGCATATGTCATTGGGTTAATGGTTGCCTGAGCGGGAAGCCAGCTAGCTGCTGATGTTAGCTTGCTGGCGAACGGTCGACCAGAACGCTAGGGTCAGGCGGGCGACGGGCTTCTGTGCCCCATGGCGTTTGCTGCTGTGTTGGCTCAAAATTGTGGGTGGGCCTCGCATTTCAAACCTCTCTCCTTTTCCATATTTAATACATATTACATTGATGGATGGTGCCGTCTGTACTTTTGTTATTGAAATGGTGGAGCTGTTTACTTCGCAAAATTAATGACCTCTAGGAAAAAAAATACATAAATAGTCTTGCCATCCGTCCCTTAAAATAAAGAATTGTACTTGTTGGAGAAACATACAATTACGTGTTCCTTATTTTATCAATAGTTTAAGGGACGTTTTTCATTCAAAAGACAGCCTAATCACAAACAATTTGCAGCGGTCTGGGCGTCCATTTTCAAAGGCTCATTGAGAGCGTTTGGTCCCTCCTATTGGCCGTCGCCCCGGCGCTCGCCACTGCTCAGTGGCATGAAGTCGAAAACCTGCTCAACTTTCCTTGTCGGCGTAAAGCCGTCAGCTTGTCGCCGGGCGTCGCTCCGCCCCTGCAGCTGGATGAAGCCGAGCACTGTTCCAAATGCATTGCAGCCTGTGGCTTTGCGGCGCCCCGTTGCCGGCGGTGAGGAGACAAAACAAGCCAGCTGGCTCACCACGTTTAAAGGTTACCTATTAACATATTCACTTATTTGAAGCAGCGCTGTGTAACTTTTGGTGTTTGGGATTTGACGCCCCAACAGTTTCCGAGCGCAATTGCAACTTTTACATCACTGTCGCGAAACTCCGTCCCGTGTCCGAAAATAATTGATTGTACCGGACAAATTTGAACCTTATCGGTGACGTTTCAATAACAGTCCATGTTACAAACGCAGATGTAACGTACACCCAGGGTACCGGGCCCCTCGCACGGTTCTCGCCACTTCCCGGAGCCCTGGACCGAGTGCTAGCGGAGCCCGCGGGAGGGATCGTGGGGATCGGCGCCCTGCCACCGTTGCAGGTACCAGATGTGCTCGGCCCGGCAGATCGGCTCGCACGTGTCAGAGGGTGAAACAAACCCCCTTTGGCGCAATGAAAGTGAGGGCTGGCGCGCACGCGTTATTATGAGCCTTATTACCGGACATTTGGGCTTGCAAGTTTATAGTTTATCATTGTTTTTTAAAATGCATCTTTATTATATTTACCAGACAAAAAAACTGTAATTACCGGATTCAAACATCAAGAAAGTGACGCAGTGGTGTAAAGCGTATTGCACTTTTCCGGCGGTTTCGAACCCGAACAAAAAGAACAGGAGTTTTATATATATAGCTATACAATTAGTATATATATATTATTAGTAAAACATGATCTAATATAGTTCATTAATATAAAACCATCATAATAATTTTGAGAATACATCTTTATTTATTGTCATATTTAGTTCAGCATTTGCTTTCTGTCTTCTGATTGGTTGATTGGATCACATTTCAGACAAAAATAAACCAACAGAGTTGTGTTGTGATTGATTTATAAGTGCGAGGGAACTGCGTGAGGGAAGGTTGAATAAAAAAGGTATCCATCTCCATTTAGCCCCTTTTTATAAGGCTGCTCCATCCACCATATCCAGTCCCTCTATTACACTAGCACAGCTCACATCGTGAACCTATTTTGTGTGATAATATACACATTTCTTCCAACAATCATGAACACAATATGATGTGTTGTTATCTTGAATTGAAAACCATCTCATCTACATATGCCCTCGTATAGCACTCCCTTTTTTTTTTGTTATCCCTTTTCACCGTATCTGCATGAAATGTAAATGGTTGATACATGTATGACATTCAATTGTGGGTATTTGCATATCGATCCTGGCAGATTACATCTGCATGTCGGTGAGTTTTCAGAGGCGCCTGTGCCTTATTCTTGTATTTTGTGTGTTTTTGCTGCAGTGTATACATAAGGTTGGACAAACAGAGAGGAGCGATGGGGATCAGTGCACACCTGTCTGCAAACTGAGACCTGGAGGTGACTTACAACGCTCGCTTTGCTTACAAGAAACACAGAAATATTACCTCACTTGTGCTGCGTATTAATTCGCGCTTCCACCTCGGCTGGACAATCAGTGGAAGAAAACAAGCACAGACCGCCATCTTAGCAGCTAATTATGGGGGTTATGTAGATGGATGATTCCTCACATACAGCTAAGCTATTATACAAACTCATTAGGCCTCGTTTCTGTCGGGCATCCCTTGCTTAAGGTCAAAGTCATATCCAGTAGGGTAGGGTAGCAGGATACACACGCACACACGCATGCACGCACGCACACACACACACACACACACACACACACACACACACATACAGAAAACAGGACGCAAAAACCCACTTTTAGAAGCCCATAGTTTATGATCCCATCCTGTTGGCCATTGGGCATCCTGCGTAGGACCGACACAAGGGAATGGAATGACTCAGCCTTGGTCACTTACAGTATGAGGTAGTTCATAATGATCCTCCCTTTATTATTTGCCTAATCCCCTCCAGTGCCAGCTGGGGTGTTGTGACTTAATTTCCCCCCTACATGGGAATTGTTTTCTGAAAAATGCTACCAAGCTTCCCAGACACGAAGGGCGCGTTCTCGGAATGCCGCCGCATTTCCATGAATTATTCCTCACGTGTTTATCTCGGCGCGGCCCCGGGCAGAACGTGCGGTTTGACGCCGTCGCGTTATCACCCGCCAGGGCTTCTGCAAACAGTTGCCAGGCCTCCGAGGCTCTACTGTACCCCCCCCCGTGCTGTGCGTTTAAGTCATGTTTACATGGGTCTATTTAGTCAAAGGAAGACAAACGCCATCGTCCTCAGCCCGGCTTCCCGCCCCGCGTTCCTTTTCAATCAGACTTCGCCCAATCACAGACGTTTGGGGGTTTGACACACTGAGGTTGTCCATCGATTGGCGGCGTCATTACAAATTACGTCACGTAGATCGGGTCGAGTTAGAACACCTCGACACTTTGAGAGTTGCGCGCTCCCGCAATTAATCGCGACTCTGAGACGCAGCCGCCGAGCGTGTTGAATAATTCAGGGGGAGACAAGCTTCTCAGAGGCTGGCGTCACTGATCTAATAGTATAAAGAGAAACATGTGGCTCATTTGTAACAGTGTGTCACACGTTCCGTGGCGTTGTTCTTGTCGTTCTCCATAAACCGAGCAATTATACTGATGATATATTCAAGCCATAAAGACAACTGATTCGCCGGTCGATGATCATCGATCAGAAGAAAGTGTCCGCTGTGAAATTAATATTATTTGTTGTTTACAAACAGCAGAGCGAGTCCCTGGAGGAGAGGGCAGTGCGGGCTCTGGCTGTCTGCAGAGAGAGAGAGAGAGAGAGAGAGAAAGAGAGAGAGAGAGAGAGAGAGAGAGAAAGAGAGAGAGAGCTGTATCAGCTTCCATCATGACCACAGCTTCACAGCCTATTGTTGTGTTTAGATCAAATTAAACTCCCAATGTCGCTCTGGAGAGATATAATTGACCACAGTCTGAGATTAAATGACTGTAAAGATCTTAATAAGCCATCAGTGGATTGCATATTACATTGCAATCCACTTATGAGAATGCGGTCCAACGAGAATGAAACCGGGTCCTCCGATTTGCACGCCGCAGCATTTCAGCCATTTATTACCACGCTAAATAACTCCACGGTGATCAATAGTGTATCAATTGAATTAAATAGTATTGATATCAGTGTAAAGGAAATTAATTAAAAGGTAACTATATATAAACAATTCATAAACCCTGTATTGACCCAGCCGGCGCTACCTTTTAAATCAAGATTCAAGATTCAAGAGGTTTATTTGTCACATAGATATACATACTTTCATACATATATGCAGTGAATTTTAATGCAACGCACCCGGTGATCACAGCATCTCCAGTGGACCCTCAACCCTCTGTAAGAGATGAACGCTTTCCTCCACACTGTATTGTACTATTTACAGTATAGATACATTCTGAGAGGCCTTGATGGATTCATGGATGTATGATGCATTTTAAACCCCACCATTAGTAAGGCATTACCATTAGTAAGACAGAGCCTCACTAAATTCCACAGGCTCAGTTGTAGCAGTGCTGTTAACACGGCGCAGGTTTTATGATCTGATTACGCTTTTCCCGGCGCCGTGACTTTGTCTCGCACGGGCGGCGGCGGAGCAGCCTCCACAGGACCTCACCCGCGTCCGTCCGGGTGTGCCGACGCCCGAGCGAAAGAAAAAGCAGGCGAGAGGAGAAAGACGGAACCCAAATAACGGAGGCGGAGGACGAAAAACGAGACGGGGCCGGCGGAGCGTGAGGGAGAGGAGGTGGAGAAGGAGATGAAGGGTTCGACTGGAGGTCTCAGGTTTCAGCCTCGCAGACTGCTGATGAAGCCCAACTGCCAATATTCCCACCACTTCAGCTCCGTCTCAATTTCTCAATTTTACAGATGGCCCCGAGAATATGATTTGATGAAAATGTAAAATGGGATAACCACCAACTCGCACGAACCGGACCGCATTTTATTCTCTGATTACATAAATCAAAACCTGACACCCCAGAAATTAAACTTGATTCTGTGCTTACGATTCAAACTTCAACTTGTGCCGCTGACTCCTCCTGCAGAGGAGGCGCCTACTGGCATACACAGATCCTCAGCGCAAAATCCTGTCTAACCTTTTCATTCGGCTTGACTGTGTGCTTTCACAGTGAATTGCCGTGGTTTGAAAGAAGCCCGTCCACAATTTGCGCTCGCTGCCCCAAAAGCGGTAAAAAAAAATAATTCATCAGTCGAAGAGGTTGGCACATCTCGCGTACATCTCCCTAATCTGAAAAACCCCGCGTACGTGTCCAGACCCCGACAAAAATGCAAAGGAATGCTCCGCCCCCCCCAAACAGGGAGGTTTGGCTTTGAAGGAACTAAAGTCACACTTCCAAATGCAACTGCAGTTGGGAGTCATATTAGGTTGATTGCCAATTAGCAGGATGTGTCAGCGATAAAAGAGGTCTGACAATTACCACTTTGATTTGTGAGTTTCCAAAGCAACATCAGCCAACTCTCAGAGTTCCAAGGAGGCCAAATAGTCGGCGCCTACATCGCCGGCGCATTCCAAGAAGGATTGCTTTTATACTGAATGTCCTTAATTTTAGAAGTTCCTCATGAGGTCCTTAGTAGTGATGAATTGCTGTGGGCGTTTCCATTGTTTTTTCAGCATAACGGGCTCATTGACTTCTAATATGCGATACACGGTAATTCATTGAGTAGTAGTAGGAGTCTCAGTATTGTTTTTGTTGCGTCATTAGAAGTTAAATAACTACATAAAAAAAATTTGAAATCCCTGCGAGTACAGTCATTTGTGTTCACTGTAAACGATACAATTTCCCAGTATTTCTTATGAATAGTAATGCAAGTTACAAGCGCAAGCTTTTTCTGTGAGCTCTGCCGATGATGAGCGACAGAAAATCTTTCATTCCACCCCACGCCCCGCCCCGTTGCATTTCCCTCACCATTCATTGCCTTCAAAAAAACATTTCCTGAAATATGTTTCCTTGACTGACATTCGGTTGTTGTTTTGAATGTCACATTGTCTGCGATGCATCATGGGAGCGAGGGCCTTGAATGGTGCTGAATGTTTTATGACTTTTGTTGTGTGACTCTTTTCCCGTCGGTGGGAAACTCTGACATCAGAGTCTTTTACTGCTGCACCCCTCGCCTTGCGCCGAAATCCCACCTAGTCGATTCAAATCTGAAGAAAAATATCCTATTTATCATAATATCATATATAAAATCATATTTGTAATTTATCTTAAATGTTATAGCCTTGTGTGTGTGTGTGTGTGTCGCCAGTTATGTAATTTATTTAAATATTCTGCATGCAAACGGTATAAGAGGCTTAGCTTATAAATGAAATAATAACATATAATGTGTTGACTTCTCTTAGCATATGCTCTGTCAAACTCTTAACATTACCATCCGCCAGGTTGGGTCAGATAATGTCCTTATCATAACTAATGAACCGTTCAACCGACCGTGAAGATTTACCGCTCATTTCCGGTGGCGTATGTTGCGCCCCTCGTCCCCTCGCACAGCCTCATGTCTCAGGAAAGTAAATGAAATGTGAGGACGCATGCCATTAAACCATTATAATGACCGGCCGAGTAATCCCAAAGCGCCGACCTTCACAGATTGAGTTACCGTGTGTCTCACGTCGTCCATTTTACATGGAAGGGGGCGAAGGTCACATAAAACAGCAATAAATGGGACGAGTATTTGACATGCAAATAGACACAACTACAGTATTTGATGGAAATTAAGGGATTTCTCCCTCGCTCAACTGCATTAATCCAGGTCGAGCGCAGAGGGAACAAACAGTGGGCAACGCACGTTTCTATTTTTTTCCACGACATGTGTTTTTCTCAGATGTCCGGGCTTCTTTTTTTTTTTTTTTTTTTTCACAATTGTTTGTTTGTTTTGGGGTTTTTTTGAGCAGATTCTGGGAGAAAATTCAGAATGGCGTCAACAGAGACCAATCGCCAGGCAAGTGCACATATTGTGCACACATCCAGCTCATTCAATTCCAGAAAATTGCTCTTGCCTCAAAAAGGTTGTCATTATTTTATCACTCGGCGACGCAGGTGAAATTTACGGCTCGTAACCCCCCCGGCTCCGAACAACGACACAAAGGAAATGCAGAGTCGTGCGCGTGCATGCGTGTGTGTGTGTGTGCGTGTGCGTGTGCGTGTGCGTGTGTGTGTGTGTGTGTGTGTGTGCAGATGTGCCTGCACATAAACCATCTGACAAACCCAAATACACAACACAATGAAACAAATTCACAGGCAACATCTCGAGTAATGGAAATCTAAATGCGATCGGTGAGGTGTCTGTACTGTGGTACTATTCGGTAAATAAGACGTTTCTGGTGTGTTGTATACAGCGCTTCTTTTACACATTTTTGCAAAATGTAGTAGTACTCTGATACCTTCAATGAATGCATTTATTATAAGAACGTGGCGCGAATACCACTTGTTTAATCACTGGGAACAAAGAAAAAAAAAAAAAACCTCTTAATTAAAATGTAATTAATTGTCTTTTAAACAATGTGCCAAACTCATTCTAGCGCCTCTATAAAGTTCTACGTCCTTTAATTTACTTTCAGAAAAGTTCATTTTTCATTTATTATAACTTCCTTTAACCTTTCGCGATCTTAATATTAAACACAGTCTTGCCGTGGCCTCTTGGGAACATCAATGATGATGAACGTAAAGGGAAATGCGTCCTACTAGGACGTCCTTCGCATCCTATAATGAAAACTCCGTCGCAAGTTTCATCGGCGCGATCAATCTTTATGGGTCAGGCCTTTCATGAAGTAACAAAACATTTGGGGTGTTTTACCCACGAGCGCCGTCGCCATGATAGAATGACAGATGGCTGTGCTGGGGATCCAGGCGATGGAGGAGCAGCAGCCTTGATTCGGGCGAAGGATTCAATTTGCGGCGATGGGAACGCAAGGCTCGGGCACGTCTGAGACGTCTTTTTTTTTCTCCCCCCTCTCACCAGAACACCTTGCCCGCCACGTTACAACAGCGGGTTTGTACACAGGCATTCTCCAGGAAACCGTAGGTCATTTCTTCTTGAACAACATCACCTGAAAGACTCTAAACTGTATCTTCAGTTCAATTCAAAGAACTTTTATTTTTCCGTCAAGAGTTTTGCCTGTAGAGGCAGCGAATCTTACTTAAAAAAAACACATAGTAACACCAAATAACACAATGCAAATTACAAATATATAATATATATATTTTAAGGTAGATATACAATATATGGCCTTTAATCCTTTACTGTTATCCCCATACATATGGATGAACATGTTATTCTTGCTATTACCATGGATACCGTTGGGTACGTCACCATCGTTAATGGAACGAGGACGTTCCTGAAAGTCTTGTCTGATAGAAATTATGAATGGTCGACATGCGATTCCACAATCACACTATAATTATAACAACCTCTGTACAGAGCGTTCAGAAATATTATGAAGTTAATGTGTCGTCTGATCCAAAAGCCGCCCAGGCCGACGTGCACAAATTTTAGCCTTTAATCATTTAATCAAGGACAAAAGATTCCTTAGCCAGTCTGAGCACATCACTGTGCATAATAGATGGAAGCACCACTAGCACATTATTTAATAATTGTATACTGCATTCATGCATTTTTTTCCCCCCTCAACAGTGACTAGGGTTACAGCTCTTCTTCAGCTGAAGGAAATGCATAAAATCTGTTCATTTAAATCAGATTTCTATAATTAACATTATGTTTGGCAGGAAAACGTAATTTGCAGGTCATGAGCAATTAAAAACAGTTCTTCATCATTATACATATTATTTTGTTTGCCAATATTATTAAGCAATTTTACATTATATTTCTATTATTCTATGCAGTCCTCTAAAGGCATGTGGGAGGATGGATCAACATAAAAACCCATGAAATTCAAAAAATTAAGAATCTAACATCTGGCAAGGGTGAAACTGAATAATGCCGCAGAGAATCCATCTTTTTTTAAATGTTACAATAGTGTTTCCTCTTCCATTGACAGAGTGGCGGACCACCCACCTGCCCACTAACGTGAAAATTAATATTGAAAACACATACAGCATGTCACTTCACTGCAACAGAGAATTACAAGTTCTAAGAGAATAATAGATGTTTGTAAAATGTAATGTACAATCATATGTATATACATGCACAATATATGCACGATGATATATGTACAATATATATCATTTTAACCCATAAATATTTTGAGGCATTTTCCGAGTTTGACCGACCAGCGCAGCAGTATTACTTCCATTTTCAGCGTTTGACGGACGGAAAAAGCAGCTGCAGCCTCCTGCAACCTTCCCCTGAGACTACCATTTTTAATGTATTTATTTAATTAATTTATGATTTTTTTTTTTAAATTTCATCATTTTCCACGTTTTGATATCGCATTAAATGTACACAGGCTTGCTTGTCTTAGCAATTGACCCAGTGGAAAGGAAGAGAATAGCAATAGCGGCTTGTTGATGGTGGAAATTTCATTAAATACATTTTGATTATTTATTTCTGTTCTCAGTCATCAAATCATAGTATTGCGAAAACTGAAAAGCAATGCTTTTCAAAAAAATAGAAAAATCTTTCTTTCGAGTCAAATTTTTAGTAAATATCAAAAGTGTGATTAATCACTCAAATATCACACAATTAATCAGGATTTATTATTTTAATAATTTGACAGCCCTAGATAATATAAATATACATATATTTTTTATGTGAATATAAATTCACATAAAAAATAAAAAAAACACTAAAATATTATATATTTACAGTATATAATATTCTAATCTAAGAATATAATATTGTATATTTTTGGAAGTATCCAGGCAGTGGTAAGCTCTATATTGTCTGTTTTCCTATGTACTTAATATTGATTAAATAGAGTACAAGCCACTAACATTGACCTACAACGATATTAAGTGAAAACAGCTATTGCTGAGGGCCCCATTCCTGTCTTTGCCTTCGGCCCCCAAATCACTCGGTCTGCCAGTTCATTGCACTGTCAGATGCTGTAGAAATACAAAATCTATTGGGCGGGTTGATAACATCTCTAGGGCTAAATCCATTAACAAAAACTTGTTTCCATATTTAATGGCAAATAGCAAATTCTAAGACACAGTAATTTGTCCAATGTACTGCATAGAATAAGGAATATTATAACCATAGTCTTCTGAATATTAAATATAATCCATGGTATGTTCTTGTGGATGCATTTTGCAGTGTACAGTATTATCCCTAAATGCTTTTGTTCAATGAGAGAACCTTACGTTTTGCTTATAAAATGTTTGAAAGATTTCATTTTCTGTGCAGAGCTGCTGCAAAGCTATCTTGCGCTGACAATTATCTGACATTGTAGACAAAATACTTTAGGCTCTTGGAAGCAAAGTGTGACAAATTCTAAGGATGGTATAGCGTATTGACATCAGCGGCGTACCGAGTATTAGGGAGGCATTAAAGGATAAGGCAAATGTAATTTGGTCTATGTTGGCCTCTCAGTCGCTTTTGGCAAGTTAGGAAACACAAGTGATGCAAGTCAGGATGTGCAGCGGCAGACAGAACCTCTTTGTTCGTAACTTCAAGTATATTTACAGGAGCTCCATACATACTGCATGGTGGGATGTTTCAGTGTATTGCAGAAAAGGGGGGATAGAGGGACCTGACCGAGAAATAGATAAACAACAAACGACTGTAGGGCAGAGTTATTTTAACATTTTAACAATGGAAAATACATTGTGAAGTAACTTTTGCTTCATGTTACGTCAAATGCAAGATGCCCCAAAGACCTGACCGTCGACTTTCGCAAAAGTCGACGGTCAGGTTTTAAAAAAAAAAAAAAATTAACAGATGAGAATAATCTTTAGTAATGAACAGAGTACACCACCCAACTTCTTCACTTACCCCGCCACGGGACGGGAAAAAGACGTCCCGAGACGCTGAGTGCGTGCTTTCTCTCAGCCGTCAAACAGGGGAGAAGTCTCGGGGAGAAGTCGGACCGCATGGCCATCACGGAAAAGAGGACGGGGAAAAAAAGAAAGGAAGAAAGAGAGAAATAACGATAGGAAGAAAAGTTCAAAGAGGCCTAAACAGCGGTTCTCAGAGAAATCCCTCTCATCGCTTATCTGTTGAACCTTTCCATCCGCAGAAAGTGCTTTGCTGGTACCATACCATCATCACAAACAAAGAGAGATTTAGCCTCGAACCCTGTCTAGCGCCACCCCCCCCCCCCCACCCGCCCCCGCCCCCTCACCCAATCCCCCACCCCCCGGCCCTGGAGACCACATCAATACAGACAAATCTCACCTGTGATGGATGTTGATTAACTGCTGTGATGGTTGGACAGGTATGGCATCAGCCTTTGCTCGTCACCCCCAAGGATTGAATGTTGCCGACGCCTAAAACTCTGAATAAGTGAGAGGACGAGGAAGAAAAACCCAAAAAACCCAAAAGCGTTAAGTGTGTGGGGCTGTGTAAGATCGTCCCCGTGTGACACATTATCAAATCTCCCCCTGCTATTGAACTCGGGGGAGGGGGTATCATCCATTGATTGATCAGTCGATGAATGCTGCAGCTTATAAAGGACCTGTTTAAAGTTCAGCGACATGAGCTGTCCCAAATAGATCTGGAGGATCACGTGTCAGCAGGATGCAGAGATATTCTTACTGGGCCGAGGTTGCGTACGTCAGAGAAACGTTATCCATCCTTCCTGATGGGGGTTCACCCCCCCCCCCCCCCCACCCTGACATATCAGCACAAACGTTGAAATAACATGTTATCCTTTATCAGAGAAAAGTGGAAAATAACTTGGGTTTCCACTGTAAGTTCCATGGCCTTCTAATCTTCTACAACTAGTCCACTGCTTGAAAAACACCAGAACGAGGCCAAAGATTGAGTTGAAATGAAAAAAGCATTTCCCCCCAATAAACACAATTTGAGTGATGCCCATATGGATCTACTACTGATGCGGTTAAAGATCAGAATTGACTGTGATGTTATCCTTTTTGAAGGTTTATTGAGTTGCACCGCCTCGCATCCATGTTCAGTGAAATCCTTCTTAGTGGCCCAAAAATGTTGATTCAATTATGTAACCACGGCCAAATCACGCGGGAAAAATGTGACGCCGTCTGTTAGTGAGTCATCACCTGAAACCAGGAGAACCCAAAGGCTCCTAAATCAAAGTTAAAGACACTTATCAGTCTATTAAAACCAATACACGCCCCTTAGTGTCTAATTTACAGTCCATCTGTGGAGCGCGACCGCTGTCTGCACCGGCTCGGAACTTTATAAATCACGGTGGAACCCTTTGAGTTTTAATGTCACTAACAAACTTTGGAGCCGCGATCCGCCGTTATTGCCACATGATTCATCCCGATGGTTTTCTCCCCGCATATTCATGTGGCTCCAACTCCCAATAAAGGAGACAAATGCTGTCGATTGTGGGTTTACAAAAGAGGTTTTGCTATATTAATGGATGGGAGAATATAGGAACAGTGCTGACGATACTGTATGTAGAAAGTGATGGGAGTTGAAACTTTGAACGGGCGGTTGAGGCAGGGCAGAAAGCAGAAACAACGTCCGTTCCGTTGAGTGATGCAAACTGGGTTTTCAAACACCCTCCGAGCAAGTAATCACCTGTGTTTGATTTACTCCAAAATGACAGTCCAGTCCAGGGAGATCTGCTGTTTGCAAATTCGGTTTTTCAAGTCTTTTTTTTTTAATCCTATAGTCTAACACCGTGAGATAGAAAACTCTCTTTGTGAATATCATCCAAAGTTCTTGTTCTGTCAAAATCCATTTTTGATGTGTTTCTGGGTGTGTGTCAGAGAAATAAGTCACATTTCCCACTCCCACAATAAGTTTGTATTTATTCAATTGATGTGACTAACAATGCTTTCACACAAGCACGATAAACCTGACATTATCCGGACATTACCCGGATGAGCTGTATGTATGAACACAAATGTCAGAACAATCTGGCTTTACCCAGCAGCACCCTAGTACAGATCAGGCGCAGGTAATGTCCGATTGAGCGGTATGTGTGAACGGAGCAGGTGATTGTCCGGATCATTCACAGCGAGCGAGTGGGCGTGTCGCATGTTGATGACGTCTCTAAATCTGAAATCGGAGCATTGAAACGGTGTAGGTGCAGTTCACAGTGTTCTGAAACTGGAGCGGAGGGGGTGGGGGCTCTCACCCTCTCCACTCAGTGCTGTTGAGAAACGACTCCGGATCTCACTTCCCCCTCTACAGTCCCGTACAGAGACTTTGAGTGGCGGGTGCTCAAAAAAAAAAGAGGAAAAAAAAAGAAAAGGCACACGGACCCCCAGCTCTGGTTCTTGGCATTATGCGGCTCTGGGCGAACGGAGCAGCACAGCGGAGCGTTGATCACTGGGAGGAGACGCCCCGTTGGGACCCCCGTGATCTACACTCCCGCTGTGCACACATTGCATCCCCCGCCCCCCCGGTCTATATGTAAATCTTGTGATTATAATATAGCAACATATAATGTCATCTCATAGAGAAAGATTTAGATTTATTTTTGTTCCCTGAGTTTCTCACTTGTATGGAAAATGAAAAATGTAAACCTAACTCCCAGAACTGGAGCAGAGTTTTCTTTTGTTTCTCCTCCAGACAGCGGTGCACGCAGGCTCCCGTGCCTGTCTTTTTATTTTAGATCTATTTATTTTCATTTGTCTCCTACATGTATGAGACAACATTTTTAAACACAACTCAGTTGTGGGACTGCCCTGTTCCGTTCCGTTCCAAAAAAAAACACGCGTCTCCACTGTTGTTTCCCTGTTGCTATGGAACTTCATTTAATAAAAACTGGAGGCTTTTGCATAAAATACTTTACTTGTAAATAATAAATCCTGCACTTCTGGAATGGGGAGACCGCATTTGCAACATTATATTACGTGAAGTAAATTAAATTAACATTTAATGTTGCAGATGCCATTGGAATTTTGCACGAGGGCCCAAGCCTCCTGCTCAAGGTTCAAGAGGTTTATTCATCACATGCATATACATACTTTCATACATATATGCAGTGAAATGTAATGTGCTGTGTTCTCCTTTCTGCTTTCTTTATTATTTCTTTCCATACTCTTGTTTATATTGCGGATATGTCCAAGAACATGGAGTATCAATGCAACAAAAGCCCAACTACTAGTAAGACTGTAGACTCTTCCGCCATCTTGGGTGTGCCGTAAAGCTCTGCAGCGTCATTGCGTCACGTCCTGCCCTCTCCACGCTCTACCCAGGCTCCGCTCCTCGTCTAAACCAAACAGATTATTTCCAGGTAGTGTAAACGTGTCTGACACGGACAATCTCTGGTTTTTTGTTGCTACATGTGTGAAAAGGCAACTCCGGACAGTGTCTGGATAATTAGGTCCGGACATTGTCCATAGTGCATGTGTGAACGCGGCTTTATTAAAACGAAAGTGTGCTTGATTATTAAAAAATATATTAATGTCAATGTATTTCTATGTGCTCTAACTTGATCACTAATGAGAAGGCTGACGGCTACAGAGCAACTGTAATGTGAAGTGGTACAGCAATAAACAAGTTTTCCAAAAAAAAAAAAAATACCATTTATAATTAACATTAAAAATGTCATCTGCAGTTGAGGTTTATTTGCGGCGCTCGATTCCAACACGGCTGATAGATTCCACGTCGGAAGAGATATTTCAAAACACCTCATACTTACTTCAAAAATAAGTGAGGAATGTTGAAAAGAGTGGAGTTGGAGTCCTCCTAAAGGCAATGAGATTGGCAATATAAAGGCATAGAAGGTGATTTGCATAGATAGGGATTCCAGTAAATAAAAGAGAAGTGTTTTTTTGGAGCCACACGGAACAAGGCCCCATGTTAACTACCAACTGCATGACCTACTTCATCCCCAGTGGGGCTGGTTTTTCCTCATATTTGCTGATGAGGCCAAAAGCAGAAAGCAGTGTTAAGTGCAAGGGGTGATGGGAGCCTTTGAAAAACAAATAAAGGGAAAAATATAAATAAGCAGAATCTTCCACAACTTGCTCTGCAGCGGTGAAGAACCGGCCTCTAATTGGGCTCTGATTTTAAAGGCAATCAAACCTTACCTCGACGGTATTTATCGAGGCCTCGGTTCCATAGCGTTCCTTCGTCTCGGCTCGGCGTGCCGATGACTCAGCGTTGTTTCTCAAACGACGTTTTGAGGCCTCCCGTCGATTTGTGCGCGCGAGAACGCCAAGGGGCGGCGGTTCCTTTTAACGCGTTCGCTACTTAGCTTCACATCTCGAGGCCCGCGTTAATTCTGCAGCCGCGGCAACTTCTGAGCCCGCCCGGCTCAAAGTGCATAATCGGCATTGTCTCCTGGGAGCGGGTTGAGGGTGTCGTTCCGGGAGATGAAGAACCAAACCCCCCGGTGTTCTCATCATCGCTACCATGGGGCCATCTTGAAGAAAATGACCCGTAATCCAGCGTTCCAACAGCGGAGCCGAGCCGCGACGGAACTGCGGCGTGAACGGAGAGGGATCTAAAGATGTAATCACTGCTTAAGTGGGGAGGAGAGGAGACTTGAGTCCTCTTTCAGGTCCACTTACAAAGTGAACACAAGGAGGGCCGAGTTCATCCGGCGCTTATTTCGCTCATTGGTTCGCTGTTTTTTTTTTTTTACAATAACCAAGTTCGGTTGATGCCAGAGCCGCGGTGGTGCGAGAATGTATAAAATTTGACCCAAACTGTGACCGGATGTGACCACGCCCCGTTGGAACAACTAACTCTAACTATTCATGTCATTGAACTGATAATCCCAGACATTCACATGCTAATTCTGACTAAGACATTGACATTTTGGATTTTGCTAAGTCAATTTGAAACTACAGTATATCTGGGTTTTTTTGTTTGTTTTATTTCTTCTGAGTTCTCTTTCTCGATTTTTCGGAATTTGATGAAGATCTGATGACAAATTAAGAAGAAGAAGAAGAAGAATCTTTATTTGTCACACAGCACACCACACTAGAACACATGCACGCACACACACACACACACACATGCTTTGGATGGTGGCCGGTGAAATGAGGCCTCTGCGTTTAACCCGTCCTGGCTTATCCTTCCTCCGGGGGCACAGCCAGGAGCAGTGGGCAGCATACGTGGACGCGCCCGGGGACCTGGTGATGAGTGTCCATCGCTGGTCAGACGATGATGTGTGCATGTTTTTGGTGGGGGGTCCTTACTGATGGTAGGTGGAGGAAACCCCATGTGAGCACAGGGAGAACATGCAAACTCCACACAGAAAGGCTCCTATTTGGGAGATAACCCGCCGGAGCACGGTGCCAACAGCGCCCCAGGCAGGAATTGAACCCATGACCTTCTTGCAGTGAGGCAGCAGTGTAATGCACTGCGCCACCGCACAAATTAGATTTAAATTATGGTGAAATTGAGAAAATATGACAGGGTTAGTAAAACAACCTTATTCTGCAGTTGGTACTATTATTATTTTTATTATTTGTATTATTTATTTGAGTAATGATTTTAGTTTTCCACATTGGTCATTTCAGGCAGAGGAGCCACGGCTGCTGCAGCGTCACTGTCGACACCTGGAATAAACAGCTCAAACCTCCGCTGTTAGCGCTGATGTATTTTTTATGAATCATTATCTGATGGGAATTTTCGGAAATAACACTGCTGCCAGGCATCCCGTTTCAGTGTCAGATCTATGAAAAAATAATACACACACACACACACACCCAAAAGTAAACAATGTTAAGCCAAAATAAACACCCTGCAAGGCCCCAAAGGAAATTGAGGATCATGACTAAATGCGGGAGCTGCCTTCCGAAAAGGCGCTCTCCGATTTTTGTGGAATCCATCCCTGTGGAGGTTTCTCTTGAGAGTCATGTGCTCACACACACGCACACATGCACGCACGGCCGCATGCACGCACGCACACACAAATATATTTCCCTTCACATGCATTCATCAGACCATGGTGCTGCCATCAGAGCAAACTCACAGCAATTTCAGGTCTCCGGTAAAGGCGGCCATCCATCATTCATCTGTTATGCACACTATATTTAATGCTGCCAAATAAGAGGAAAACTCATTGACGTACAAGTGCTTTATATGACAGTTGAGATCTGTTTTACTCATCGCGAACGAGATAAAATTTATAATTACAGAATGAATAATAGCAGATGCAAACAATATCCCAAGGTGGTCACAGGGATACTGAATTTGTGGCCTCAGCAATTTATGGTTATTTTAGCATTTTTATCATCTTTAATTTGTCATTTTCCTCAGTGCATTACAGCGCATTATCTTTCTAGAACTCACTCAGAATTGCCAGAAGTGGCAATTTGGTACTTTTCACAGGGAATTTTGGCCCTCAGTTACAAGCACAAGCACAGCCGTTAATCGAAATCCCACTGTTTTAACTGCATCTGAAAAGTTTCACTTCCTGCAATAATGATGAAGGTTTACTGTAATAATAACATTAAAATTGTATTTGAATTGCAGCAACATTTTTTGTTTGTTTTGTACTTAACTTTGCATCATAACTAACGTTACTTCACTGTTCACTATGAGAAAGCTTATGAAGTATACAAATCAATTGCACCCAACAAGGGGTTAACTGGTTGCCCACCAAATCCCACCTCTTCCCTAATGACAAATGCGAAAAAAACAGCGAAAAAACACTTTATTTCATAAAATTAAAATTAATTTATGAGGGGAGGACCTGCAGTGACTGACATACACACGGGGAATGTTGACGGTATGGGGTATGGATCGTACATGCAAATATCCAAAACAATAAAGCCAGGTCACACAGCAAGCATATAAATAAGAAGATGGGTGCGATTAAACACTGCAAACGGGCGCAAGTGAACGCGCAATATGCTCGGCATAAATGAAAAGGGTGTGGCCCAGGGGATCCCCGCACTGCTGGCCGCTCCGCTACCTTCAGATGACGTGACAGTAATTACAATTATAATAATAATAATGTCAAAATGTTATTGACAGTTCACTGGAGAGTCTGGGCGTGACATCACCTTATAAAAGCGCTTCAATTGCACCAGCTCTCTGAAGACGATCGAGCAGCGCTGTCTTTTTAAAAATGTTTTGGTCGCGCAGTCGTGCAGTTACTACCAGCTCCCTGCAAACGATAGTGATTTCCCTCTAACTGTGTGTGGCTATTAGCACCGGTGTTTGTGAATTTGACACTTTTTGGGGCTCATTTGCATAAAAAAGGGGCCAATTTTGCACTAAATGTATGCATATTACACCATTTAAATATGCGCAAATAGAACCATAACACAGAGACGCTATTTGCGTGGTGGCACACTTAGTGGTGCATTTTATCGTTTACACTGGTGCTTTGTGAATCAGACGTTTGCTTTTTCTGTTATTTGCGCCGGAGCTTGCGTGAGCTCCTTAAAGGAATCGTTAGCTCCAATGGAGTATCGCTCACTGCTGCTCAGCACACACACACACAACATGAACACAATATGCACATGTTCAAAAATCAATGGCACCGCACTCAAAGGGTTAACAAGCCTACGGGTCAGGTTGCTGGACACGGGACAAACCTATACTGCGCCTCCCCTGCAGCTACAGCCCACAGGTATTATCCCAAAGTATGAAAAACACAATTCCACAATTCATTTAATTACAAGTATATGAGAGACACTCAAGAGTCCCTGCAATTAACCTTAGTCGGCTCTCACCCAGAATGCGCCCTCCCCCTCCGTGGCCGGCTTACTTAGTGGCTCCGGTCGGTCCGAGGAGATCCAGGAAGTCCGCGGAGATCCAGGAAGTCCGCGGAGGTCCCCACGAAGTCCGGGGACCATCCAGCAGTGAGATTTATCCAACAGCTGGTCGGGTGTCTCCGCAGCAGATGAGGCCCAGCAGCGGAGCGAGGAAAGTCGAAACACCGCAGCGGAGATTCCAAGAAAGCGATCAGGGGGATGGGTGGACAGGAGGACAGGCCATCAGGAGGACAGGCCATCAGGAGGACAGGCCATCAGGAGGACAGGCCATCAGGAGGACAGGCAATCAAGCGATCGGGTGAGCAGATAGACAGCGATGAGGCGGACATGCGATCAACCAGCAGCTCTAGGGGCAACACAAAAGAGTATATCACGATTCATACGCAACATAAGCCGTGTTTCCACCCAATGTACCCGGAACTTTTAGTTCCAGGAACTTTCTTTTCAGGAACAAAAAGGTAACTAAAAGGTAATTGGTAATTATTAAGATTTATTACAAATTGCCAATTTCTTAAGCCCGTTTGTGTTTCCACCGCGGCCTAAAGACCTGTGATGATTATGCAAATGAGTCCGCTGACGTATGAAAAAGCAACGGCTGTTGTTACACGTGTTACATTTTTGCGCACGACTATACAACGAACTTCTCCACTCCAGTCCAGTAGGTGGCGGTAATGCAGAAGACTATACAGCAACAAGAAGAATGAAATGGATAAAGAAAGACAATTAAAGTTATAAAGTGGAATATAACTTTGGTTGTCTTTCTTTATCCGTTTCATTCTTCTCTCCTTGTATTTTCTGTCAAAAGAAAATTCACTCTCAAGATTCTATTATCAAGCTTGAAATATATTGAAAAACTTAAGTTAAGACACAGGGAATCCAACCCGGCTCTACTGTTTAGGAGGGGAAATCATGCCAGCTACACTATACGCACCGCATGTCACATGTCTGTTTTTTATTATCAACAAAAAAACGGAAAACCCGCGACACTATTATTTACAATGCCAGAGTTCCAACCAAGAGTTTTAGCAGTCCAGCACTAGTTGTTTTGTTTATTTTTTAATGATTTTACGACAGATTGTCAGTGCTGAATCTCACACTCGGTCACCCTGCCTCCCCTTCACCTATTGATTACACCCAAAAGTACAAAGCAAAAAGGATTCCTTGAAAAGTGTGTATTTTTTATCAATCACATTGGTAGTTACATATGTTATTAGAATAACCTTCTAGCCGGCGAAGCGACCATCATTCACTTTCCATTCAGTCGGACAGCTCTGGGTGCTTCCATTTGTTATGGCCGTCACTTCCACTACCTGCACGTCTCCACAGCAGCGGCCTGCAGGTGGCGGCCTGCAGGAGGCGGCCTGCAGGTGGCGGACTGCCGACCACATCCAGACCATCACACACGTTCTCCCACTCCTCCATAAATTATTTATTTGATATACACCGATCACCCACAACATTAAAACCACTCGACAGGTGAAGTGAATGACATTGCTCATCTCGTTCCCATGGCACCTGTCAAGGGGTGGGATATATTTGGCAGAAAGTGAACGGTCGGTTCTTGAAGTTTATGTGTTGGAAGCAGGAAAACTGGTCAAGCGTAAGGATCTGAGCCACTTTGACAAGAGCCAAATTATGATGGTTAGACGACTGGGTCAGAGCGTCTCCAAAACAACAGGTCTTGTGGGGTGTTCCCGGTATGCAGTGGTTAGTACCTACCAAAAGTGGTCCAAGGAAGGACAACCGGTGTACCGGCGACAGGGACATGGGCGACCAAGGCCTCATTGATGCACGTGGGGAGGGAAGTCTAGCCCGTCTGGTCTGATCCCACAGAATAGCTACTGTCGCACAAATTACTGAAAAAGTTAATGCTGCTATGATAGAAAGGTGTCAGAACACACAGTGCATCACAGCTTGCTGCGTATGGGGCTGTGTAGCTGCAGAGCGGTCAGAGTGTCCATGCTGACCCCTGTCCACCGCCCAAAGCACCTACAACGTGAGCGTCAGGACTGGACCATGGAGCAATGGAAGAAGGTGGCCTGGTCTGATGAATCACGTTTTCTTCTACGTCATGTGGATGGGCAGGGTGAGGGTCCGATCCGCTGGAGCATCTGTGGGATGTGCTGGAACAACAAGCCTGATACATGGGGGCCCCGCCTCACAAACTCCAGGACTTAAAGGATGTGCTGCTAAGGTCTCGGTGCCAGATACCACAGGACACCTTCAGAGGTCTGGTGGAGTCCAACGGAACGGGTCAGAGCTGTATATATATATATACACAAAAATCTTGTACAATTTATTATTTTTGTCTGAATGTAAAGTGTTGATACAGAGGTGTATTGTGTAGTAGTAACTGGTAATTATTAGGATTAAATACAAATTGACAATTTCTTCTTGTTTGTGTTCATCTTTAGATGTATTTTTATTGTATTTTTTTTTTCATTGTAAATTCTTTGGTAACTGCATGTTGCCAATTATTTCTTGTTTATTTTCTATTTTTAGGTGTATTGTTATTTTCTGTTTTATTTATTTATTAGCAATTTAGGTTTATTAAATATTGCAAAATGTTCCTTGTTTATTGCAAGATTGTATCTATCTATCTATCTATCTATCTATCTATCTATCTATCTATCTATCTATCTATCTATCTATCTATCTATCTATCTATCTATCTATCAGTACATTTGAATAATTATAACCATATTCAGACAAAATTTCACATCCAAACCTATTTAAAATACTCCAAGTAGTCGTCTTGAGCCAATTTGCTTGAAAGCAGGACGGTGTGTAAACGGAAAACACATTTACAAATGATCTTATATCAATTGATCATCGCCCAAAACAAGGTTCGTTAAGCATTCGGCCCTCAAAGAGCGTGCGCTGACACAACGTGGCCGCTGGTAAAATGTAATTGTTGACCCCTGTTTTTCAGTATCCGTGCGCCGCGATGTTTAGAAAGTGCTAATTGAAAGACGAGGAATGCAGAAAGTTTGATGATGAGGTCTGCAAAGCCAAAATGGTGTTCTCTCTTTTAGAGTCGAATCGTTTCAGCATTTTTTCCCCCCTCCACCCCTGCTGTCATCGCACCATCGCTCATGCTATTTGCATCACTTACAAAAGCTGCACCGCGTCGTTAAATCGATTCGGTCGTTAAATGTTGCCTTCTGAATTTTTGAATCGCTGCTTCGAAGCACGATTAAAATATTGTGTGCTGCAAAATGTACCTCCGTAATCTTTCACAAGCAACACCCAGACAGCCACAAGAGCAAAGTCCTTGTTTTGAAAACTACTTTGCTTCTCAATTTCCTAACAATTCACTCAGAGGATACATTTTGAAGCGCATTTATATAATATGAATCTGAATACACAACATGAAGTACATTTCATCCGGTCGGAATGCTGCCGCGGTAGGGAGCTGTAATCTAGCAACGTTCCATTAAGTGTCTATACACACATTAATCAGTAGCCGGTTTATAAAACCGACCAGAACCGAGAAGCAAGAAACTTTTGAAGGGCCAATTATTTCTAATAACATACTATTTATGGACGGTTAAAGCAAAGAAATCTTTCGAACATTCCCAGAATCTATGCCCCCCTGCTGCACGCTCAAAAACTTGGATTGACAGGGGTGATGGAGGAAAATGCTGTGTTAAAATAGCCAAGCCCAGGCACTGGCTGATGCTCTGGCCTTTGAAGGCACAGGATATTGATCAAGAAGAGAAGAGCGTTCAAAGTCCCACGTTTGGCCGCGTGCTTCGCCATCCAATTCGCTGCGTTTCTATGTCAACCTCACATACGGTACACCCCTCTGACCGTGAGTCATATCAAGCGGATGAGCGTGCAGACATGCAGTGTGCAGGTTGCATAATGCAAACGTGCTGGGCAAAAGATCAATTTTTTTCACCACAAGCGTTTCACCTGCAGGGTAATTGTAGCTTCCGAGCGCTGGAAATAGCCTGGTCATGGCCTCGCCACATACAGCAACAGTCCCTGCGCTTCACACATACTGTATCATTCTCGGGTGGCCTGTGACTCACCCGTCTGCACAGATTGAGCTCTAACCCGACGGGAGATGGAACCATGTCACATATTTCCAGATGTCTGGATATACACATTCACAATCAAACAAAGAGGTAGAGTACACATCAGTATAATGCAGCAAACCGGGCAGCTTTAGCCTCAACTTTTAGTTTTTCTGGGCCACGACGGTGGCTTACGTCTAATCGGGGTAGATCACCATGGTAACCGCTGCACGGCTAACCTGCTGCATTTCCACGGGGCGCGACCAACGGGCGCAGACCAAAATGTCTCTGGACACAATTGGATGGACCTACAACCAATCAGAGCATTGGATAGACCTACAACCAATCAGAGCATTGGATAGACCTACAACCAATCAGAGCATCGGATAGACCTACAACCATTTAGATCGACAGAACGTGTGACATAGCGCCGAGTGAGTGAGTTGGTAAATTAAACTTTTACCAAATCCTGTGCAAATAAAACACAAGCTGCAGATTCCCAGGCCATGACGTCGCCGCTTTATTCTCACAATCAGCGTATCGTTCAAACATCACAAATCTGATCAAACAGCACCGGATGAGGGAATGTGTTTTAATAATTGGATAGGATTCGGTGCCAACGCTAAAATATGGAATATGGAAAATATGGAATTATTTGCAACTATAAAAAGTCACACAGACACAAAGTTGTGTCTTGCATTTTAACCGTCCAGTGACCATTTGCGCATTTACACTTTCAGCGCTCTTCCATAACAAATGAAACTTTAAGAGAACCCCTAAATATTACACACATGGGTCGATAAGGTTTCACATTAATTGGCATAGTGTGAACAATATATTTGACCCCCCGCATAGAAGAAGCGTCACATTTCTTCTTTGATGGGTCGTGTGTTGAACATGTCCAAGTGGCCACAGCTTGAGTCGGAAAAAAACCCTCAGTCACCGGCGATCAGCATCATAGTCCGGGGCCAGCGTGGTTTTTGCTGTCACTTTTATTCGAAGCCAGTTTATTTATATATAGAGAGAGCGGGGGAAAATAGTTGTATACCCCTCGGTGGAAGTAGTAGTGGAGACGGCAACTGTGTAAACAAGCAACAAAAAGTCTACAGTATGCCTCACTCGCCTCTTAGTCACTCTCACAGTTCCCCATAAAGATGGATGACTGAATTGAAACAGTAAACATGGTGATTCAGGCCAGGATCCCAAAATACACAGGAAAGCCAGTCATTCACTTGCAATACTTG